>NW_023270615.1:5692799-5750646 GCF_011800145.1 Mirounga leonina | reverse complement strand
GAAGGAAGGAAGGAAGGAAGGAAGGAAGGAAGGAAGGAAGGAAGGAAATGCAAATTATTGTGGGATCCTAAATGTAACATATAATTCCCAGTGGTGGCTTTGGACTGTTCTTTAAACTGCTCACCTGAGTTCATTAATTAGTGTTTCAGTATTTTTTGTTTGTTTGTTTTTGTTCCTGGGAAAATGAAGATGCAATGTTGTGTGCAAAGGCTTGCTTCTAAGGGAAGACAGGGAGGGTAGCTCAATTCCACCACTTAGCATCTGTATGACTTAAACAAGTTATAGTAACTTCTCCACTGTTTACTGGCCTCACATGCAAAATGGAGATTTAAATTGTGACTACATTTAAGCTGCTTTGAAGATTAAATTATATTTGATAATATGACTTATCAATTATTATATGATATTATAATGTATGATATAATAAGAATTAAATACCAGTTATATAAATATGTAAAATATATGACATATAATATTAAATGTTTAATCAATGTTAAATCAATATGTGTACCTCAAGCTCTTAAAACAGCCTTACGCATGATAATGTTCAAGAGATGCTCACAATGATTATTGTCACCTGACTTTAATGTAATATTTTGGTAGGGTCTGAAATAAGAACCCAAGATGTTACTTATTCGTTAAAAAATGCTAACTTTGGGAGAGAGTAAAAATGTGCCTTTTAGATTTCTAGACTTTAAAAAAACATGCTTTTGGTATAATAACAATTGAGAGTAACTTAAATTTAAATATTTCATTTTCTAATTAAAAACTGCTCACGGGTTTTATTGACTGCAAACAGGGTAAAAAGAGATGGTTTTCCAGACAGCAGCCTGCAGGCTAAGACTGAGTGGGTGCCCATGATCCCAGGCTGTGCACTGAAGCTCTGACTGGTTTGTGTCAAAGCGAAAGAGTAATTGACATGCTAGGAAACACAGGCTGAAAAATGACCTTGATTTTTACTTTGTCCCTGACTCAGCAGGATAGTTGATGCTGTTATCCTTTACCTGGGTGAATAAAGACCATAAAGCACTATTTTAAAACAAATCAACAACATCCTTATGGGAATATGCTGAGCAAATATCTCATGTATGTATATTACTCTTTTTTAGTGTTTTAATTTCATGGATTGATGTGAGCAAATATAAATGCAATTGCTCAGTGGTCATTTGCCTCCATTCTAAATAAAATGCTATAAATTATATACATATATATTTTGTAAAAAAAAACAACCCATAAACTCAAAAGTCATTATTGTAATATGCCCTATTCCATCTAAACAAAGATACCAGAACCCTATGATCTGCTATTTTAGATGTTTTCAGTTTGCACAATGAATTTAATGATTTAATTATGTGTGGGTTTTTAAATTTCTTTTTCTCAGCAAAATCTAGTATTTCATATCATTTTACTCATTGCATTATACGCCAAGAACAGAATTCTTAGAGGTAACATTATAATGGGGTTTTTCTACAGTAAGATTTACAGACCTGAAAACTCATTATCTTAAGGCCTTTCCTCACAATAGCACATTAGCCAACAAAATAACAAAATTTGGCATATATCTTTATGTATTCTGACCTTGTTGGCATCATCTTATGTTTTTGTGGTCACTGGGTGCTACTACTAAAGTCTGCAGCTAATAAATTATGGTTGGATTTCTTGCTTGGGCAGGATCTGTGTTAACATATAAGATAAAGGTAGAAAGTTTATTTTAACATTAGTTGATACTTTGTCAGGTGGTATTAAACAATATTATTGTCACTGCATATGATGCAAACTACAGTAAGTTGAAAATATTCATGCTGTTAACGTAACTAGTACACTTGAGAGTCAAAGCAATTTAAATTTTTCAGTTAAATTTTTGTCATGGCATCTATCACCAACCTTACTATAGTAATGTTTTATTCTTGCTTGGATAGCAAAAATAATAGAGCACTAAAATAATAAATTTAAAATTTTTCATGAATCTTAGGAACTAACATTTAAAAGAGCATTTGAATGGATAGTTATTAGGGGTTTTTTGGGTTTTGTTTTGTTTTGTTTTGGGGGTTCAGATTGGTTAAGCAACTCTCTGCAGGTCTTACAGGTAGTAAATGGCCACCTAAAGGTAACTCACACACTGGCCTTCTGGGTTCTTGTTAAATAGGATATGCAATCTACTTTTTTGGGGTTTTGTTCAGCAGTCCAGCTTACTGACTGTGCATCCCTTCTGCTGCGAACTTACTCAAGTAGTCTATAGGACCAAGTATGATTGGTTCCTTAAGAATTCTATTTAACAAGAACCTATGTGCTAGAAACTCTGCTAGGTGACTTGCGCACCTGATCTGCTTTAATCATCACAATTCTAAGAGACTGGGTTTCCTCTGTTTCACAGATGATGCTAGCATTCATGGAAACTTCACATATCATTTAGACCAAGAGAAGCACATTTAAGAGGTAGAGGGCTCAGATCCAAGTGGTGGGTAAGTGTGAGACAAAGTCCTTACTAAATGGTAAAGTAGGGACTATGGCCAACAAGGGAGTTCTCGCCTCTTCTAAAGGGGCAACTTCTACCTAGTTAATTGTTACCGTACAGAAGTGCCTGCACAGTATGGTGAACTCATCCAGTTTCTTTTTTTTTTTTTTTAAAGATTTTATTTATTTATTTGAGAGAGAGAGAGAATGAGAGAGAGCAAGCACATGAGAGGGGGGAGGGTCAGAGGGAGAAGCAGACTCCCTGCCGAGCAGGGAGCCCGATGCGGGACTCGATCCCGGGACTCCAGGATCATGACCTGAGCCGAAGGCAGTCACTTAACCAACTGAGCCACCCAGGCGCCCAACTCATCCAGTTTCTGATAAAAGGAAACTAGATTCTGTGCAAAACCATTTATATCTGAAAAATTAGCAATGAATTAAAGAATTAAACATTGTGGGTGCTAAACAAAGCAAACAAGGTGAAGTTGTTTATGGCCATGATAAAGTTGATAGGTTGCCGGTTATTCAACCTGTTTAGAATAACATGTTAATATTACAAATGAGGTTACTGATGCCCAAAGCAATTCAGTAAGTTGCCCAAAGTAATGAAATCACGTCATGGTAACCCAGGCAATCCCAAATTACTCTCTTCTGCTCATGTGACTTCATTATATTTACCTTGTCATTCCATGATACGATTTATAACAAGATTATAGGTATAGTCAACTTGAATTAAGTAATTCTGTGTGTGTGTGTCACACAACAATGTGTCAGTGAAGTATCCTCATATACATTGTGCTGAGTTCTTGCACATTACCTCATTTACTTCTCTCCATGAGCATCTCTGTACTAGCGAGGGAACCCGGAAACTGAGCTCTTGCATATTGTAAAACAAAAATAAATAAGAGTATTACGCACAGAGTACAGAATTTGAAAAGTTTAAAGCCTAGGATTTGTTCCTTTAAGATTTTTATTTATTTATTTTAGAGAGAAAAAGAGAGAGTGAGAGAGCACAAGCAGGGGGAGCAGCAGGCAAAGGGAGAGGCAGACTCTCCACTGAGCAGGGAGCCCGACATGGGACTCGATCCCAGGACCCTGGGATCACGACCTGAGCCGAAGGAAGATGCTTAACCGACTTAGCCACCCAGGCATCCCTAGGATTTGTTCTAATATGCTGTTTAAGTGAAAGGTTGGCATATTTTCTTTTCTATTTGAAAGCAGAATTTGGTAATTATTGTACTAACCTACTGAAAGTTTCTGCTATTTTTCAAACTATTTTTATGCCCGTTACCTAATTTGCTTTGATGATTAAGAGATAACCAAACCAAGCAGAGGCAGTTAAGAGTGTTTCTCTCTCACGATGGACTCTGAAAAACAAACTGAGGGTTCTAGAGGGGAGGGGAGTGGGAGGATGGGTTAGCCTGGTGATAGGTATTGAGGAGGGCACATTCTGCATGGAGCACTGGGTGTTATGCACAAACAATGAATCATGGAACACTTCATCTAAAACTGATGATGTAATGTATGGGGATTAACATAAGAATAAAAAAAAAGAGTGTTTCTCTCTTTTCTTACCCTTTTGAAACTCCATTCACATATTCTTTTTTTTATTGGCTTCTCTACTTAAGTCTCTACCATTTGTGTGCTTCTCTAGTAAATAACTTTACGCTTAATTCTTTCATCATTTAGACAATTCCTCAAGTTTTCAGTTAATTTTCCATCCTGTATTTTCTTAACCCAATAATATTCACTCCACTGTTTTTCTATCAAATTACTTTAAAACTAAGGATAGGAGGGGGATCTGGGTGGCTCAGTCGTTGGGCGTCTGCCTTCAGCTCAGGTCATGATCCCAGGGTCCTGGGATTGAGCCCCGCATCAGGCTCTCTGAACAGCGGGAAGCCTACTCCTCCCTCTCCCACTCCCCCTGCTTGTGTTCCCTCTCTTGCTGTGTCTCTGTCACATAAATAAAAAAATCTTTAAAAAAAAAACAAGAAGAGGAAAGAAAATAGGAAAATAAATGTTCCCTAAAATAAAACAACAGTACAGAATGGTTGATAGGATGAAGGCATTAGGCAATATAAAATTACACTACACTGTTGTCAGAATTATGGAAATGTTGGGATATGTTCATTCTACTCAATCCTGCTATATAAATGTCCTTTGTTTCCTAGAGTATGAATCAAATGTGCACAGAAATACTAGCTTCACAGTCACAACCTCAGAGCATAGAACTGTATCTCATAATCTACTTTGAAAATCACAGAATTTTCTTTATGGCATACAATATACAGATGCTATTGATAAACACTCATGGTATCATAACAGAATTAGACAAAATAATGTTGAGGGTCTTCTCATTATAGAATCATTTGCTATTCATTAAAGTATTATGCTTCAAAATGACTTCATTCGATATTCAAAAATGTCATATGGTCTTCCATAGGTGTTCATGGACATGTAAAGTAAATTGCTCTTTTCCTTTCTTTGATGATAACTGAATGCAAAATACATCTGCCCGAACAGTATCTATCAATCCATCTGGTATATTGGCACAAATACCATTCTGTAGCATCTGGAATATTAAGGTAAAGAGTGATCTTACTTCCTGAAACTGTAATCTGGTGATTTGGATGATAGAAAGCCTATGGAAACCTGTATCCCCTTATAATTCAGAGTCATTTCAATTGTTATGATCTACCCATTAAGAAAATTATTTAAAATTTTCAAACATAAGAACATGGAAGCACAGAATTGAATTGTTTTAAGTCAGGATTCCAAAAACAGGGAGCTGAGACAAAATATTGACGAAGTCTTTAAATCTCCTTTGGCTCTCATGGAAAAACCACCGTCACCATTGTTGTGCTTTACTCCCTAAAATGCCAAACTGTAAATAGGCACCTTTGGGCTCATTTTTAAAAATTTTTTAAAAATCTCAGTTGGCACTTTGATAACAAGCACTTTTCTTACATTATTCCTGTCCCATGAGAATTGTACACCTGTTTTTGCATCTTAGAGACTAAGGATTTCACCTGTAAGAGTGTGTGGGACAAGTGTATGCATGGCTCTCATCTGTTTGCCTGTTCAGGATTATTTCATCCTCCACCTACAGTATGTACTTTTTTTTTTTTTCAACATTATCTTTATTTCCTCCCTGCCTTTGTTTATAAAGGCATCTTTCTTCTCCCTTTGACAATAAGTTTCATTAAGGTCAATGACCACATCCTAGGAATACTTCTATTGCCTACTCAGATCTTGGCATAGTAATTGAATGCAGTACATCCTCACTGGCTTAAAGACCAAATAGGATAAAGATAATTCTAAAATGTTAAATGTTAAGAATAATGAGCAAACTGGGGCTCGGTATAATTTTAATATTTTAACTAAGATGTAAAGCCTGATGATATGTGAAATGAATATACATGGAAGCTTAGTTTTCCTCAATGTTATAGGCTTTGCACATGTTTAGAAGCATTAATTTGTTCTTAGATTTCCAATCTCTATTTTGAAATAAGCTGAAGAGTCTCATACACTTAACCTTGAAACATAGTTATGTGTATTGCTTTCCAAAGTCAAAGTATAAGGATGTACCATCATTGTTAGAAATAAAGTCAAAAAATTATGTATGACCTTGTGAATGGAACTAGAAAACTTAGTGAAGATTCAAGATAATTCCCATTATTTCTGAAGTACCTGCAGGTATCCACAGGAATCTTTGGGTGACATTTTACTAAATTCAGTAAAATAGAAATCTATGTTTTACATATTACAAAGAAGTGTAATTCAAATTTACTTGTAACAAATTTTCAAAGATACTGAAATAATAACATAGAGCTCATAGCTCTTTGAATGATCTACCAATTCTATTTCTGACTTTATATTACTGAGAAATTCTCCCACATCTGAACAAGGAGATCTGTATTGTATAAGGATATTACCAGGAATAAAGTCTTTAATGATAAAATAGTTTAATCCTCATCATTAGATAAATGCATAACTAAAATTTAGTACATGTAAAATGGAATACTATACAGCACATACAAGCAGTCAATTCAATCCATGTAAGAGATTTCAAAATGTAATATTGAGTAAAACTGTAATATGTAGAATGATAGATGAAGGTTGAAACTATTTATGTAATATGAATATACAAACACAAAAACCCCAATAACATTACTTATGAGTATGCACACATATAATATATATGTAAAATATGAATGTATTTAGCACTTAAAATGGATTGGAAGGGTTTAAGTAATACTCATGGTAAGGATTCTCTGGAAAGAGGGAAGGAGATTTGGATTTAGAGTGGCAATAAAAGGGGATTTAGATATATTATATCTATCTATCTATCTTTCTGTCCATCTTTCTATTTAAAAAGACTAGAAAAGTATGCAAATATGACAGTTTATTTTGGGTCATAGGGATATATGTTTGTAATATTTTCCTTTTGTATTTTTGTAATTCTAAAAAAGAAAAGTTTTCAGAAATTTTAGAGTTAGTGCTACTACTTCTATATAAATTATTATTATTTTTTAAGAAAAGGATCATCAACAGTAAAAAGAACCAACCACAGGTTAGTCACATCTTGAGTCTAGAGTCATGAAAACATCTTTGTACCAACCTATGTTCAGACCAACCTTGCTAATGTAATGTTTTGGCTTTATTTAGTAGAGGTGATAGATTCAGATATGGTAATGCTTTTCCTACAATTCAGTAAGTTGTTAAATATTTATAAAACATAAATTTTGGTGTCAAAAACACTTTTTCTAAATGGCATAGCAGATGGGAGGACTGAACTCTTGTTCTAATTATGCTTTTAATCCCTACTCTGGAAAATGGGACCAGTCACGAATGATTTGTAAGCAGACCTTTCAACTTGTATGATTCTGCTTTCCTGTAAGACTCAATAATGCCCATAGTAGACCCTATTCCACTCATGTCCATGTCCAGGTTCCCTATACATTTCCATAGCAATTGGTTTGAAGTGAAATAGTTGAGGACTAATATATTCTAAGTAACTGTTGTGGACCTAACATTTCATAGATGTTACTTTTTCGGTTCTTAAAACATTCCTAAATAGCAGATACTGTTTTCTCCATCACCGTAATAAAGGACTGGGGTTCATGGAGGTCAAGTTATGATTAGAATATAGACACTGTCTAACTCCCATGCCTACTTATTATATAGGAAAATGTGTTTAGAGCTCACATTAAAAAATCTGGTCACTAGAATTCATAGAGTGATTTAAATGTTGTGGTACAGTTGTTACCATCTTACCCCTCACAGTTTAGCTGCCTAAGAAACAAGGGCGACATATTTAAGGATTAAATAGATGTTTGCTAAAGGGGACTTTGAGTTTGTATTAAAAAAAAAAAGGATACCTATATTCAAGTGATTTCGATAGATCCACTTTCACCTCTACTCTGTTGAGAATCTGATTTAGAGAAAAAGGTTAGAGGCATGGTTCTTTAAACACATTATCATCATCTAGTGACTCTGGAAATAGGTAAATGACAAGGTGACTGAGCAAATGCTAGGCCTCCCAGCTCACTGAAAGCTGATAGCTATTTTGCATACTTCTGCCCACCATTTGCCCAAGCCAAGGGAGCAATTGATGTTGCAAGTATTGTTTGCTTGGGTACCAAACCACACACATACCTGTTCCTCCTGTTGAGTGTAATTGAACCTCATTTGATGGGCAAAGTGGGGAAACAGTTCAGTAAACCTTCTGGGAGTCATCTGTACAATTACCTTCAAAGATAACTTTACATGGAGAAAGGTAAAATTATGGCAAGAGAATTGGGTCAGGTCAAGTAGTTGGTTTTGGGAGCAGGGTAAAGTATTTAAGAAAGCAAAATAAAATAATAATTTAACCACATCTTTGAAAGGGGGCCGTTTGGGAAGTTTTTAATTTGATGTCTACATAAATTTCTTACAAGCATATTATAAAACCTTTGATGTGACTGTTTTAGCTCACAGTTTAAAGAGATACATATGGTTTTCTTTTTAACAATTTGTATATTTACCTAAATAAAAAACATTTGATAGATTTAGTAGATCTGTATTCTAACTGTTCACCTTGTTAAACCGTGTCATAAGTTTTCCGATGCTATATGATTTAAGGGTTCTTTTCTTTAACTTTTATTTTTTCTTGAAAAAATGGGGTTATTAAAAGTAGCTACTTGCCAGTGACTAACCCAGCATGCAAAACATATTTGTCTTGGCCAGTTCCCAATCCAATTAAGTCAGAATCCCTGGGGGTCGAACCCAGGCAATTGGTCTTTACACATCATACCAGGCACAGCCAGTTCTAATGTGCAGCCAACACAAAGAACCACTGGTATATTCATCATTGTACTGACCATCTGAAGCTTGCCACCTTGCTAGAGTTTACAGCACTGCTGTTCTCTCCACAAGTATCTCCAACAACTGAATAAACTGTATTGCAAATATAAGGAGATGAACTAAACCTATCTGAGAACATTTAGCTATGTCTGTTTCATTGAAGTAAACTTAAGGAGAGGAAAATGGATCTCAAAAGAGATCCTGTTTCTTTTTTTCATCTCTCTTAATAGATTATTATACTAACGAAGTATTTTAACACATTACTTAGTGAGCTACCATTTTACAGTTGCAGTCAAGCAGTGTTTTGTTCTGTTTTTACTTAAGAAGATACTGCCACATCCCATTATTCCATACATGGTTATTATTAGATGCATTAAACATATCTCCCAAATAGGAGTTAAAAAATCTATTAGCACTACAGATATGTAGTATCTATTGATCTATTATTTGTCCAAAATGAGTCTCATTTCATTCCATAAGAAATAAAGCTAAATAAAATATACTATTACATCTGAACTCTTCTTAGTTTATAATTTCCTATTTGTGTAGCATTATCTTATACACCTTTGATAACTTACATATTAATTTTATAGATTATTACAATTATAAAGTTTATCAAACATTTTTCAAAAAGGTGGATAACTGACTATTAATCCCTGATGTACATATGTTGCAGGTACACACAAATAATATATATTAGTTCAATACAGTGAAAAGGAAAGAAACAATTGTTGAGGGGTAGACATAGTAGAGTCACAATTCTGAGACCGAAAAAGCATGGGTAGAACATCATCTTTATTACACACTAAAACATGAGCAAGGCAAAAAGATCTGAATAATTTTTTTGCACACATATTGTTTCTCTGTGATTTCTATTGTTTCTATGATCTTAATTTTTGTACAGTTAAGAATTTTAATTAAGTTTCTTAACCACTATCAAGAATTACCCAGATGTCGGGTGCCTGGGTGGCTCAGCTGGTTGAGCGACTGCCTTCGGCTCAGATCATGATCCTGGAGTCCCGGGATCGAGTCCCGCATCGGGCTCCCTGCTCGGCAGGGAGTCTGCTTCTCCCTCTGACCCTCCCCCTTCTCATGCTCTCTCTCATTCTCTCTCTCTCAAATAAATAAATAAAATCTTAAAAAAAAAGAATTACACAGATGTCATTCTGTGTTATATTTGTCTCTTTTTTTTGCTAATGACAGGATTGAAATGTTCTTTTGGTTAAGTCAAATTAAATTATAAGTTATTTAAAACCGATGACCAAAACTCAGTGCAATGCTTCCCTGTTCTTCTGAGATCTGCCTCAGATGATGCCAAATGTCTGGACACTAACTAAACCTGTACTATTATAATTGACACACTCATGTCAGCACCTGTTATAAAAGAAGCTTCAGTGCTTTTTGTCTACAGAATGGATAGTACAATAGAGGCCCTGAAAATTATTTGTAATTTTTTATTTTTTTTATTTTTTATTTTTTTATTTTTCAACAGAGAGAGAGAGACAGCGAGAGAGGGAACACAAGCAGGGGGAGTGGGAGAGGGAGAAGCAGGCTTCCCGCGGAGCAGGGAGCCCGATGCGGGGCTCCATCCCAGGACCCTGGGATCATGACCTGAGCCGAAGGCAGACGCCCAACGACTGACTGAGCCACCCAGGCGCCCCGAAAATTATTTGTAATTTTCTGAGTTCTTTAAATAAAAAATGTCTGGCCAAATGCATGAGTTTCATTTAAAAGCTGTTTTTGCTCAAGTACCTTCGATTATGATTTGGGGTTGCGGTATACTCAGCGCCAATACATTCAGAGACTGAGGTAAGAGATTTGTTAAATTTTGAGAATTCTGCTTTATTTTTGTCATCAAGTTTCAGTACAGTTTATATCACTGAATTCTAGATATATGGGATCTCATGGAATGACAAAAGCCATAACTGCCTCTAATCTGTTACAATTACATGTGTCACCACGTTACAATTTTTTTTTTCCAACTTTTTTTTTTCTTCCAACTCAAGAAAGTTTCAGGTCACTTCCTAAATACCTACTTTTGATTTATTTTTCAGAGTTCCTTGCCAGTGTATTGTTGGAAAACCTTTTTAATCCATAGATGCCTTTTTGAAATATCTACATGCCATTATTTTAATTGCAACAAAGCCAATCCACCTATGAAAATATATCCTACATAGGAGTCACTTTCTCTTGGTGGCTCTTCTGCTAAATTGGGAGTGGATTATATTAGGGAATCATTTCTGGAATGTAACAAATACTGTTGCTTGGCATCCAGGGTTTATAGAACTGACATTGATCCCACAGTGATCACCAATACCATTTCTAAAGACATCTCCCCACCTGCCAATGAGTTAAAAATAAAATTTGTCAGGAGTTGGAGACAATATAATTCAGAATCCAAACTCACTAAAAGAGTTGTATTGTCCTCTTGCTTTGAAATGCAAACAAAGGTATTAAGTACAATGGGAGTACATCTTTGATGAGAACAGTCTAAAGGACATATAAGCATATCAGATAATCTATCAATTCCTTTTTCCAGCAGAAATCTTTCTTAGAGTCTTTATACTCTATGTTTTAAATTAGATTTTAGTTCTCTAAGCTTGGAAATTTCTTTAACCTCTTTCTGGTATTAGATACCCTCTAGCTTGGTCCAATCTCTTACTCCCATTTGCTTTAATTAATAATTTAACAACAACAAATTAAGATGGCTATGCATGGACCAACAATGAAGTGAGGGATAAACCAACACTTATAATTAATCCATCTGTTCACCTGAGATACACAATTACAAAATATAAGCAAAATAGGAAATAACAGCATCTTCTCATAGTTACATGAAACTGCGTGATTTGTCTCTGTCTCTACATGAAACTAGTCCTTCTGCCTATGTACTCGATCCCAAATTCTCTTGCATACTCTGGAATTTTGATACTACAAATATTCCCACTCTCTCCCTCTTGGATTAAGTAGTATCCCTCTTTGGTTAGACTATTCCCCCAAAGCCTGAAAGTACTATTTTGTCCCACCGAAAAACAACATACATACCCTTCCTTGATTCCACATCCACCCACTCCCCAGCTGCTTCTCCATTTTGCTGAGGCCCTTGGTAGCAAATCTCCATTTTTAAATTTCTCCCTCTTTTGAACTAGCCCCAGTTAGTTACACCAGTATACTAAAACTACTCTTATTTGACATCCATATTGTCAAATCTAAGGGTTATTTATCTATCCATAACTTATACAAACTCTGAGAAAATTGAAAACTCCTTCCTCCTTGACAGATTTTTTTTTCCCCCTACTTGGATCTTGGGATGCTTCTTCTTGTTTTCTTCCTGCCTCCTGTGTCTTCCTGGAAGTTGACATTGCAGCTTCCTCCACCACTCCTGGACAGATGAGTGTCAGAGTGTCCCAGCTGAGGTCTTTGATCTCAAAGTAAATCCCTCCTTTGTAAATTTACCCAGATCTACGGTTTCCCATACTATCAGTATGCTAATGACTTCCAATCATGTATCTCTACCCTTAGCCAAACACTCAATTTCCCATGAAGGGTCACCTTTCTCTAGTCTGTACCATTTTAGTAAGATATGCTTCTATCCTATCAGATGCTCAGGCTGTAAACCGAAGCTACACATTCTTGATTCTTCTCTTTCCTTCTTGCCCTAAATCCATTAATAAATCCTGTCAGCTCTACCTTGAAAGATTAATAGAATTCTAAACTTTTCTCAACACCTCTGCCTTGACTTCAGTCCAAATCTCAGGTAGATCTTGACTGGATTACTGCAAAGTTCTCTTCTATCCCTACTCTTTCTACATTTGCCCCATGGTAGTAGCCACAATCATCCTTCAAAAGATAAATCAGATCATTTCACAACCTGCTCAAACCCTTTAGTGGTTCTTTACAAACTCCTTATGAGTTAGAAGACATCCATTGCTTACCTCACTGGGCAGTCTTAGTATTCTCTCTCTTGTTTTTTGATCCCTTGGAGATATCATTCTTGTTTCTACTTCAAGGATTCTAAACTGGCTGTTCCTTCTTTCTGACATTTTCTTTGTTCACACAGTCACATAATGCTCTCTTTTCCATACTTTACCTTCACTCAAATGTCCCTTCCTCAGAGCAATCTTTCTGACCACCCTATCTAAAAAATTATTCAACTTGCCCTTCTTTATCCTTTGGCCTTGCTTTATTTTCTTTCCTGAACATGCTATCTGAAAACCTGATATTTATTTGTGTATTCCCTTTTCTGTCCCATCCAGCAGAGTTCAGGTTCCATAAAAACAGGATTGTATCCTGTTCATCCATGAATTAGCACAGAAACAGATACATAAGTGGAGTTCAGGACAATTTTTTAAATAAATAAATAAATATGGGGGCACCAGGGTGGCTCAGTTGGTTAAGCGACGGCCTTCGGCTCAGGTCATGATCCTGGAGTCCCAGGATCGAGCCCCACATCGGGCTCCCGGCTCAGTGGGGAGCCTGCTTCTCCCTCTGAACCTCTCCCTTCTCATGCTCTCTCTCTCTCTCTCTCTCAAATAAATAAATAAAATCTTAAAATAAATAAATAGATGAATAAATGAAATAAATGCATGATAATTCATTCACTTTTTTTTTAAAGATTTTATTTATTTATTTGAGAGAGAGAATGAGATAGAGCATGAGAGGGTCAGAAGGAGAAGCAGACTCCGCACCGAGCAGGGAGCCCGATGTGGGACTCGATCCCGGGACTCCAGGATCATAACCTGAGCCGAAGGCAGTCACTCAACCAACTGAGCCACCCAGGCGCCCATTCACTCTTTTTATTGGTTAAAAAAAATTGTCAGGATGACAGAAGAACTATCTCTTTACCCAGACTAGTTCCCAATTCTTTCTGGAAATACATAGCAAGACTACATATGTCAGGCTCCTGATCTAGGTGTGGCCCTGTGACTATCAGCAGCCATTTGCTATGATAGGGACTACTTCCCACCTAACTTAACAGAACGTGCTAATGTATTCTCTATACTCTGTCCTTATGTCAAGATGCCAGTGCCCTCAGCAAACTTGGAAGCCACATGTTGGAGATGTCACAGTCTCATCACCTTGTGTCTGGGGTTTACTGTGTAGAGCAGAGCATACCACTGCCTTCGGACTCCTCTGGACTATTTACTTAAGTGAGAAACAACTTCTGTTGTTTTTGAAGAATCATATATTTTTCACTCTAGGTTTGCAACAGTTTGACTAATGAAATCGGTCTCATAACTGTCCGATTTCTGCCTGAAGAGACGAATTCCAGACATAATATTCCTAGATGTCAGATGAAGAAGGTAACTATGGTTGCAACATAGAGTGTGAATATTATTATGTACCCCTATGTTTGCAAATTTGAGCCTTCTGCTAAGCCTCATATGTTTAAAGCTAGAGCTGTTCCAACTGAGTCATTTGCTCCAGGCACAGAAGAAGGACTCCCATCCCCAGGTTGGAATGTGAGGAGTAACCCCCTTGTTGAGTGCAAGTGGTTGAGCACAAGTGGAGAGAGGACCTGGAAATCCAACCACTCCAAATTCGAACTTTTAATCAACTCTCCCACTTTTATCTCTATCCATCACACATACCTACTGAGGTACCTTTGACCTTTTAGGTGTTTTGGTGGTAAATTAGTCATTTTTCTCTGGGAAATTAAGTGATGGCTTCCTCTGATCTGCTCAGTAATCACTCCCTCTCTTTTCTGACTTAAAAAATAAAAATCTACTTAAATTGCTCATCTGTCCATGTCTACTCTACTATTTCCTTTGTCCTTCTAAATGTGTATCTCTTTTGACCCTTTATTATTACTGTAATTTTAGTGAGGCGTCAGGAGAATAAGGAGATAATTACTTCCACGGATAATTAGAAGTTACTTTGCCAACTTTAAATATACCCGAGTATCTTCCATCCTAAAGCAAAACAAAACAACTTGAAAAAACAACACTTCACATGACATTATACCCCTCTTGTGATATTGCTCAATTTCTCTTCGTTCCTTTAGAGCAGCAGTTCTCAACTGGGGCCAATTTTGTCCCCAAAGGGATATTTAGCAATGTCTGGAGACATTTTTAGTTGTCATGACAGAAAATGCCACTGGCACTTAGTGAGTAGAAACCAAGGATGCTGCTAAATATCCCAGAATGCATAGAACAGTCTTCCCACAACAAACTATTAACTGGCCCAAAATGTCACTAGTGCTGAGGATGAAAAACCCTGCTTTAGAGCCAACCTTCTCAGAAACTACGATCCATTTTACCTTCCATTCAGATCTCAAGCCAGACTAATCTGGATTTTTCCTTCCTTCTCTCCTCTGCCCTTCTTCAACTGGGTTGGTCTTGCTAATAGGGATTGTTTAGGAGGTTGGAAGGCAGAGTATCTGGGCCTATCTGCTAAAAAAACAAAAACAAAAACAAAAAACCCCAGCCTAAATCTAATTAAAAATTTAACCTGATTAAGTCTCCCATAACCCCACCATATCACAGTCATAAGGCACCTCCAATCCTATCAGGATCTCACAGCTCAAAAAGCTTTCAAGCAAAATATATAGGGCTGGCTTTCTTGCTTTATGAAAACCTCCCTCTCAAATTAGGAGGCACTTAAGTTGCGAAAGTTCATTTTCATATAATCTCATCTGGAGAAATCACAAAGGTCAACTCTCCAAGAGAAGGAGAAATAGATAGGCTGACATGGTTCATGTTCATTGGGTTAGGGGTAAGATGAAGGCACATTGGCTAATCCCACAAGTCTAGGAACTGTGGTCTAGCTGGATGAACTAACTATACCTTAATCTTCCCAGTCACCATCCCGTTGTTGGACTTGTAGGGCCCCCAAGATTGGACCTGACATGATCCCTGTTAGATTGAATTATGTCACTCCTCACAATTCATCTATAGAAGCCCTAATCCCCAATGTGAATGCATTTAGAGATAGGGCCTATTAGGAGGTATTAAGGTTAAATAAAGACATAAGAGTGGGACCCTAACCCAGTAGGACTGGTATCCTAATAAGAACAGGAAGGATATCAGGGATATATTCATATAGATAAAACACCAAGTGAGGCCAAAGAAAGAACATGGTGGTCTGCAATCCAAGAAGAGAGACTTCAGGAGAAACCAAACCTTCTGACACCTTGCTCTTACAGTTGAAACCTCTAGAACTTTGAGAAATAAATGTCTGTGGTTTAAATCTCCCAGTCTGGAGTACTACGTTATGTAGCCCTAGCAGACTAAGACAACCCCCTAGATTCATGTTGGCTTGGAAAAAATATGGTTGTTTATACACTGTGGCATCCTCTATTAAAAAAAGATAATGAAAATCTTGTGTCATTGCATTATTTATAACTGTATTTTAAAAACAGCTTGATATGTCACAAGCAATAGGAAAAAAATAGAATTAAAGATTCTACAGAATTTTTAACAAGTCTATTTTACTGGGAGAAAATGGGGAGAACTTAAAAAATAATAATAATAAAATTTAAATAGGTATTTATTAAAAGTGGAATTTTACATACTAAAACACAGCCAGAGTTTTTATTTTTTTTTAAAGATTTTATTTATTTATTTGAGAGAGAGAGAATGAGAGAGAGCACATGAAAGGGGGGAGGGTCAGAGGGAGAAGCAGACTCCCCGCTGAGCAGGGAGCCCGATGCAGGACTCGATCCAGGGACTCCAGGATCATGACCTGAGCTGAAGGCAGTCGCTTAACCAACTGAGCCACCCAGGCGCCCACAGCCAGAGTTTTTAAACGACAATGTAGAGAGATTTACTCCCAACGAGACCAAATGTATAATACAAGCATGTGAGGTTTTTTTCCTATTATATTTTGTGGGGTTTTATATTTTTGAGGGTATTTCCTATTTCTGTTATTCTTCTCTCAGATGGTTTCCATTTGGTCTATTTACTGAAGTTTCCTAATCCATAGTTTCAAATGTAAGTAATTTTCAGTGAAGCCACTTCAGAGCTCTGTTTTTGGAGTGTTGGAGCGATCATCATTATTTAAGCCAGTATTGTTCTTTAAGATTTTCTAGCCATTCTCCTTACATTCTTAAATTCCAAACAGCACCGCACAAACATACATGGATTGCTTTCCACCCACTCATTTGTTCCTAATAATTTTGGCCAACTTATTCTATTAGGTTCCAAAATTAATGAGGCTGTGAAGTCACTTTGCCAAAATGTTTCGCTGATGGTTGAGGTATTTCCCATTTATTTTCTGTTGTTTCACAGATTCTCAGTGTTTTTTCATTAAACTCAGGATGAAAGCATTCATGCTTGAGTTAACATTTCATATTCTGATCTGTCAGCTCTTTCCAAATGCATCTGGCAATTTTGGTTTGTATCAGACTTCATAGTCCACTGTAATTCCTGTGCAAAGCTTCTGGCAGTGCTTGACTTTTCCTCTATAAAAACAATTTTAGACGAGCATTGCCATTGCTCAGTCCTTACCAAAGCAGTAGTTCAGGGTAGAGTTCATTTCAGATATGTCTCTAACATGATCAAAATCATCTGCCTTGTTAGAAGTCAATTACAGAGCCCCAGAGGTACTCTTATCCTTGTGAGGACAACGTGGGGCCCAAATAATGAAATTTTTATGTTTAGTCTGTTCTCATGACTGGTTATGTAACCCACTATAAATTAATTGGACTAAGTCCCTAAATCTGAGCCTGCTCTGTCTCTTTTGCAGCCTTGTAGAGAAGAAAAGTAAAACATGTTTGGTAACTTTAATCCAATTCCCATCTGCCTACTGTGGGATAATGCTCTATATCAAGACCCTCTCTTTCAAACTAATATTTTCCTCTCTATTGTTCTTTTTTTATATGAGTATGTACAAGTTTCCCACAATATTTTAAAAACAGTTCTACCTCAGTCTTGTCTCTCATCTCTAGATATTTCTCTTTACCCCTCTCAAACCAGGTTAGCTTCTATCAGGTCATTTTCCACATGCATTCTTCCCATCAACTTTGGTTTCTTTTCCCCTGTGATTCAAGAATAATTTGCATATAATCACGTTAAGTATGCAATTGTGTGAGTTTTCACAAATGCATACCGTTGTATAACCTACACCCCTACCAAAATATACAATTACATCCTTAGAAAATTCATGAGTATCTCTTCCCAGTCAATCCCTCGCCACCTCAGACACCAGCCCACTTCTTATTTCTCTCACCCTCATTTAGGTGAGCTTGTATAGAACCTCACCGACATGAAATCACACAACAGCTGCTCTTTTGTGTCCAGCTATTTTCACTTCGTGTAATGTTTTTGAGACTTGGTCATGTTGTTGCCTCTGTAAGTGTTTTTCTTCCTTTCTATCACTGAGTATTACTCCACTGTATAAATATACCACAGTTTGTCAGTTCTCCAGGTGACAGACACGGGGGCTGTCTTCAGTTTTAGCCATTACGAATAAAGCTACTATGAACACATGTGAGCACGTTTTTTGTTGTTGTTGTTGTTGTGTGAAAATACGTTTTCATTTTACTTAGATAAATTGCTAGGAGTGACATTACTGGGTGATAGGGTAAAGGGTAAAGGTCTATGTCAAACTTTAGAAGGGACTTCCTAACTTACTTTGCATTAATTTTTGATTTTATAATCTACATAACCCATTTGCACTGCAACATATAGATAAGAGTTTGGAAATGCAAAGAACACTCTCCAAGACATCTTCAAAAGGCTTTCCCTACACTGCTCACCTTTGTGACAAGACTAGTAAGGATCTCCAGTTGTCATGTTTAGTGGATCATTTAAAGAACTCATCTTCTTTTAGCTCCGTGTGTTGTTATGCATCATCGATTACTTGTCTGCTGAAATTCTCTCCTTAGATTTTTGGGATATCTGTTTTCCTTTCCATCTCCAACCTCCTCAAAATTGTTCTCCTCCCTTTATATATCCCCTAAGGCCTGAATTACACAGGCCCACCCCTAATGCTCTTCTCTCTCTTTTGTCTGGTTATCTCCTTTGAAAATCCCAAGCACCACCACAGTTTTCATTGGCATCTCTATAGGCATGATTCCTAGATTGAAAGCAGAGCCTTTGCTGTTGAAGGCTCCCAACCTATCCTCTTTTTATTATCAACTTATTATTTTCATGTGGATATAATACATGTTTGTCCCATGAAGGACATCATTCTCATCTTAATATTTCCTCCATAGCCATAAATGGCTTTTTGCCTCTAACATGTGGAAAGCAGTCAATAAAAGAACCAAACGCTGGTTGGTTGATGATGAAACAAGATGTGGATATGTTGTCAGTGACTCTGATGATTCAAAAGGTTGCCTTCTTTAACTCTGATTTAGAATTTCTATGTAACTGAAAGGATGCCACTCAATTTCTCATCATTCATCCATTGGTCAATGAAAACTTGTAACTCAATTGAACCTCAAAATGAGAAAGATGGGCAAAAGTTGGAGTGAAAGCAGCTATTGAATAAACTGGTATTTTAGGTGGAAACAATCAATCTGTGTGTCTAAGTAATTCTGAGACAGATTCCCAGTATCTTTTGGAATGGAATGGGGCCACTCTTCTTTTAACAAAGAGGTGTTGATGAATTAAAGAAACAAAGGAAGTTTTTTGGAAAGAAAGATGCCACACTTGTTTGTGTGTGAGATTGTGTGTGTGCACGTGTGTGTGGGGGTGTGGGGGTGGGTGTATGCGTGGGCCTTAAAATAGATCTTATTTCAGTGATAACCCCATCAATACACTTGCTGAAGTTATTTTTTAACTCACCCTCCTTTTCTAATCCAGTTGATCAGTTTTATTTGCTACTTCTGAGCTTTTCATATCCAGTGAGCCAATTTTAACTGTAAAATACTGTTGAATCTCTCTCGTACACTTTGTTCCCATTCCTAAATCCTTATACAACATATTTATCATTCTTGCCTGTAATATTCAAATGCATTCATTACTCTACATCATGAATCCAGGTGCCTTCCTCTGCAGTGTCCAACATATACTGCGTATGGGGTAAACTTGTTTTAACATAATTTTTATTATGTGACCACTCTATAAATCCATTTGGCCAGCCGTTACCACCAAGCTTTGAAGACAGTGTTTTGTATCCTTAGCAAAACATGCTAGGGTTATTTCGATCGCAGCTATCCCTCCGTGCCCTCTGTCTCCTCAACAAACATTCACCCATCGCTCTCCCACTACCATTTACTTCAGCCATGACTGAAGTACTTTCTCTTCCCAGACACAATATACCCTTTCCCAATGCCATGTCTGTGCACACACCACTACCACCTGCCTTGCATCACTTTCTCCTCCCTGTCTACTTTGCATCCATGGATTCAGCCTTCATAATTCAAATCAAACATGAGTAATTATGTGCAGCCTTTATTCTGACTGGTACTACAATTCTGAATGTATGATATAAAAACAAAAGTCCTGTTAGTCCTGGTATCTCTTTACAGAGAATATAATTTAATTTAGATAAAACTTAATAGAAGTCCAATGCACTATCCATTGCGCAACAGAGCCACCTTAGATAAAACTTAATAAACTTTAAAGCATATTCTTCATAATCACCGCTACTGAGGTAAGCAAAATGAATTACATTTATGACGCATCTTACTTGAGCATGTATAAATAGAAGAATTAAAGAAATTTGTTCCTCTTTCCCCACAAACAATGAAGAGGATTTCTACATGAGAGAGGATTTATCTAAGACTCAAAATCAAGTTTAAATGTAGACATTTCAAAGCTGCAGCTTTGTCTTGTAGTTTTAGGGTGTAGCCATTAAGAGGAGTCTCCCTTAGTAAAAGCACATTATCATTTGATCTAGGCATAGATGGACAGGGAAAAGAAAGAGAGAAAATAATTATGGAATGATGCAAACGATTAATTGCACTGTGGAAAAGACGACATACTAATTATGGTACAGATAGAAAGATTTTTTTTTTTTCCCTTATAGGCTAAGACCTGACTACAAACATATGTTCTAAGTACCTGGAAGGGAAAAGAGACAAGTTGCTGGTTGGAAGGACACACACATACATCATGTGAATGGTACAGAGGGTGTCAAATGCAGAGCTTAAGTTCAGTCAAAAGAGTACACCATTGTTCAGATCCATCGTCTGTTACCACATGGGGGATGTCAAGGTATTCCTTCTATGGTAAAGATTAGGTTGTTGCATCTGAACTCCCCTACAACCAAAAAAAAGAGGCACCATGCTGAGTGGGACTCTCTGGATTCTGAAGGCAACATATTCCTTATTTGGATGTGTTACCCTGGCTCACTTACCAGTGACCTGAAAAGTGACTGGTTTGGAGTGGCGCTCATAAGAGGAGAAGGTTCTAAAACATATCCAAGCTGCTCTGAAAGCTGCTTTTGCCACTTGGGCCATAGGATCCAGCAGATCCAATGGTGCTTGAAGTGTCAATGGCAGATAGGGATGCTTTTTGGAGCCTTAGGTAGGCCCTGCAGGTGACTCGCAGCACTGACCCTCAGGATTTTAGAGCAAAGCCCTACAGTCCCCCACATTTTCCAACTGAGAAACAGCTGCTGGCCTGCTACTGGGCCTCAGTAGAGACAGAATGCTTGATCAAGAGCCACTAGGTTACCATGTAACTTGAGCTTCCCATTATGCACGAGGTATTGCTATCTGTCCCTCCAAGCCATACAGTTGGGCATGCATAACAAAACTCCATTCATCAAACTGAAGTGGTATATATGGGACTGGACACAAGTAAGTTCTGAAGGTGCAAGTGAGTTACATGAAATGGCCCAAATGCCCGTGTCACCATCTTGCTATACTGCCTCCTCTCTTCTGGCCTGTACCTCTGCCCTGATGGGGTGTTCCCTATGATCAGTCGACAGAGGAACAGACTCAGGCCTGGTTTACAGATGACTGCATGATATGTAGACACCACCTACATAATATTGGACAGCTGCAGTGAGCACTATAGCTGCTTTCTGGGACAACCCTGAATGACAGGACAAAAGGTAACCCTCTCAGCAGGCAGAACTTGGAGCAGTATACTTGGTTGCTGACTACTGGGAATGAGAAATGATCAGACGGATTATATACTAATTTATAGGCTATGGGAAATGGTTTGGCTGAATGGTTAGGGGCTTAGAAGGAATATGCCCACAAAACGGGTGACAGGGGCGCCTGGGTGGCTCATTTGTTAAGCATCTGCCTTCAGCTCAGGTCATGATCCCAGGGTCCTGGGATCGAGCCCTGCATCGGGCTCCCTGCTCAGCGGGAAGCCTGCTTCTCCCTCTCCCACTCCCCCTGTTTGTGTTCCCTCTCTCGCTGTGTCTCTCTCTGTCAAATAAATAAATAAAATCTTAAAAAAAAAATGGGTGACAGGGAAATTTGGGGAAGAAGTACGTAGATAGACCTTGCTGTATGGGCAAAAAAATGTGAAGATATTCGTGTTCTCTGTGAATGGTCACTGAATAGTGATCTTAGCTGAAGGAAATTTTAATAAGCAAGTGGACAGGATGACCTATTCTGTTCTGTGGATATCAGTAAGTCTTGCTCAACAGCCACTCCTACCATTGCCTAATGGTCTCAAGCTGGCCATGACGGCATGGATGGAGGTTTACCCATGGGCTCAACAATATGAATTTCAACTTCTTAAGGCCAGCCTGGCTACAGCCTCTGTTGAGTGCCCAAACTGCCAGGAGCAGAGACCAACACTGAGTCCCTAATATGACACCATTCTACAGAATGAGAAGCCACCTATCTGGTGGCAGGTTGATTACACTGGACTGCTTCCATTATGGAATGGGAGAGTTTTTGATCTTACTAAAATAGACACTTCCTCTGGATATGGATTTTCCTTCCCTGCATGCAATGCTTCAGCCAAAACTACTATCCGTGGACTTACAGAATGCCTTATCCACCATGGTGGTACTCCACACAGCATTGCTTCTGATCAAGGAACTCATTTGATAGTAAAAGAAATTTGGCATTGGCTCATGCTCATGAAATTCATTGATTTTACCATCCTGAAACAGCTGGCTAAGTAGAAAGTTGGAATAACCTTTTGAAGACTCAGTTACAGCCCCAGCTACATGGTAATACTTCATAGGCTGCAGCAACATTCTTCAGAAGGCTGCATATGGTCCGAATCAGAGTCCAACATATGGTGTTGTTTATCCCATAACCAGGATTCATGGGTCCAGGAATCAAGGGGTGGAAATGGGAGTGACATCACTCACTATCACTCCTAGTGACCCACTAACAAAATGTTTGCTTCCTGTTCCCACGACCTTTGCTCTGCTGGTCTAGAGGACAAAGTTCCAAATGGAGGACTGCTTCCACCAGGAGACACAACAATGAGTCTGCTGAACTGGAAATTAAGACTGCTGTCTGGCCACTTTAGGTTCCTCATGCCTCTGACTAAACAAGCAAAGAAGGAAGTCAATGTGCAAGATGGGGTAATCCGGAGCACCATGGGGAAATTGGAATGCTACTCCACAATAAAAGGAAGAGGTTGTCTGGAATACAAGAGATCCCACAGGGTGTCTCTTAATATTATCATGCCCAGTGATTAAGGTTAAAAAACTAACAACTCAAAAAAAAAACCCCCCCCCCCAAAAAAACGCAAGCAAGCAAGCAAGCTATAACAAAAACTCAGGCCAGGCAGGACTATCATTGGCCCAGACCCTTCAGCAATGAAGGTTTAGGTCACTTTGTTAGGTAAAGAACCACAGAGTAGCTAAAGTGCTTCCTGAAGGCAAAGGAAATGCAGAATGGGTAGTAGAAGAAGGTCATTATAAATACCAGATACAACCACATGACCAGGTATAGAAATTAGTACTATAATTGTCAAATCTTCTTCCTTATTTTGTTATGAAAATGTTTTATATATATTTTAATATATATGACTTATATTAATCATGCATTAACATAGCCAATAATATAATATATTAATATTATATAATATGTAAGGATATATGTTACTAGTATATACTATGGTGATACATATTAAGCAGCTATTTTTGTTTTTCCTACCTGCTTTATTCCCTTATCATATAACATAAGACGCACTGACTTATTTTCATAATTAATAATTTACTGATCATATCAAGTACTGTCCTACAATATTTAAGTATTATAAATTTTATATCATAGTATTTAAGTTTGGGGATATTATAATATTTAAGTTAAGGAGAATAAACTTTACTTGAGGACTTTACCTCCTCTTCTGGGGATGGAGTTAGTGTGTTTTTGGTTGGACATGGGATAGTTGCATCATGTTAGATGGAATTATGACTTTATCATTGTCTTTCCTGGAAATTAAGTGTGGTTTAAAGATATGTGTATGAGTGCCAAGTTAGCAATATGTGGACTTGTGATGGTTAATTTTATGTGTTAACTTCAGCCACTGGTTGCCCAGATATTTGGTCAAACATTATTCTGGCTGTGGTTCAAGAGAGTTTCTGGAGGCAATTACTCTTTGAATTGGTAGACTGAGTAAAACAGATCATCCTCCCCAATGTGAATAGGACTCATACAATCTACTGGAGATCTGAGCAGAACAAAAAGCAGGAAAGGGAAAATTCGCTTTCTCTATCTGATTGGTTTCAAGCTGGGACATCGGTCTTCTCCACTTGGACTGGAATTTATACCATCATTTCTGGTTCTCATGCCTTAGGACTTGGACTAGAACTATACTATTGGCTCTCCTGCGTCTCCAGCTTGCAGATAGCAGATCATGAGACCATTCAGTCACAGTAATGGTGTAAGCTAATTCCTTTGTAATAAAATATTACAATATTTTTATTTATATATATATAAAGGAATCATGTAGGCCTCCATAATGTACACACACACACACACACACACACATATGTATATATGTACATATTATTAATTCTGTTTCTTTGAAGAACTCTAATACAATTGCAAACCTGTGTTTCAGGGATCTGGAAGGTAAAAAAGTGATAAGTAGCTGGTTGGAAGGGCATGTACATACACGGTGGGAGTGATAGAAAGAATATCAAAATGGAGAGCTTACACTCAGGGTGTACCACTACTCAGATTCATCTTACTGTTGCCACTTGGGAATGCCATCCCAATGTAACAAGATCGTATGAACTTCAAGGAATGTCAGTATCCTGAATTTTATGTGGAATTTCCTGATTTGTAAACTTTTATTTGATTATTAAAAAATTATGTGGGGTTAAAGAAAACATTCTTGAAGTTCATAGTTTGCTTTTTTGCACTCTGATTTAGACTGAAGTGTCTCTGAGAATTTGTTTTTATCCATGAGATTTATGTATTTGTGTGTGTGTGTTATGTATAAATGGGAGTCAGTGTGATTCAAACCAGCTAGATACTTAGAAAACAAATGATCCCCAATGACAAACAGAGGAAAAAAAAGTATGTCCACTATTCACATTTCTGAGAAAAACTAAAAGATGACCAGAATTACTATGTCTTTATTCTTCCTAGATTGTTGTGCAGGACTTCCAATATCTAATATCCTTGTGGAGTCCTGTGGGATTTTTATTCTAGACTAAAAAAACACCTATTTTTGTAAATGTACTCTGAAGGATGGATTTGGGGATGAACAAATTATGTGAATAGGTGGTACATTTTCCTGAAAGGGAGGGCATATGAGGAATGTTGAGAAAATAATACTTCTATAAAAGAAGAATCATTCAAGGAAGGCAGCTATGGAGAGTAGTCTAAATATTTCAAACCATGTGATGAGATTGGTGGCCCATGGTAAACATGCAGGCATGCTCGACTCAGAGCAACAGTTGAGGGGCAAATTCAGAAGCAATGTAGTGTACTTCCCTTTCCCATTTTGTGAAATCTGTTTGGGCAAAACTGTCTCCTATGGGAGAAAAGGGAAAAGTAACCCTTGGTTTATGGATTTCTATTGTCTTTGGGATTATACACACATACACACACATAATATATATAATACTTTTATATTATATGTAATTTTATATTATCTTAGATCATAATAAGGACTAGATAATAAAACAGAAAAAGAACGACGAATCTGAACCATTCGGATATCTTGGAAACTACAATAAAGACATACAGAATTATATGATGCATCACATCAATACACATTTCATAATACTGACACTTTAAAAATATTACAATATGTCCTATAACTAATTCAAACTTAAGAACCAAATACTCAAACGTAGGCCATTTCATTTTACAATCCCAAAATAAGTCACCACTCTTCCCAAGCCTTGGAAATACTTACAATTTAACTCTTTATTTGTGACATCTGCTAGAAAAAATACTAATTAACAACATAAAAAAATGTTAATAAATTAGATACATTTTCTGTACCAAAAGAACAGCCCTGGCTTTCAGTAAATTTACGTTAGATCTTTGGAAGACCAGTTTTATAAGAAGAGGTAACTAGAGTGAACTAACTATAAGTACTATGGAGCGCAATGTGTTTTCCTTTATCTACAATTCTTTTATTCCTCAGGGAAACTTTTTTTCCCCCCAAATAAAGCAGGACATACTCTCTCATTCTAAGAGTGAAAAAATAAGTATTCATATCAAAAAAATTAAAGTGGTATCTTCCTCCTTTTTACTGCTTAGGAGTGGAACGAAAATAACATTTTGGCATTCTCTCCTCTTTGCCTGCTTACCTGTCATGCTGCCAATCTGATACTACATAAAGATTAATGGAAAATAAATTGGTAAAATGCAACCTACAGGATCTATGTAAAGAAATAAAGGTAGAAATTGGTACCAGTAGAGGTTTTTAGTGCACGCCAAAAAAAAAAAAAAACAAAACTGGAGTTAGGAAAAAAACAGTTGTCCTGTTGCCTTTTTTTTTTTTTTTCACCTAAACTAGTCCTGTTTAGGCTTTCAAAGAGAAATTTGGAGGAAAATTACATTTTAAATTAAATGGCACTGTTTCACAAATCTGCTTGCTTTTCATTCTTTTTATTGAAACTCCCACAAACATAGAGCACCGTGTACTGATGGAATGAGCCATCAGCTTCTTTCCATCATCCATCCTTCCACCTAGCCATCCAACATGGGCTCAGTACTACAGGTTTTATTTTCATTTTCAATTTAAAGCTTCACTGAAATCTGAGAGACAGTTTTTAGAACATAAATGATTGCTTAAAGGAATGTTTGCTAAGAAACCAATTTTGTAACCACATTTTCACGATGAAACTTTGGGCAGGATCCTGTCTCTTTAGCAAGATTCCGTTGACAACTCCAAGTGCATTAAAATATACTCAGTGTCATAATAAGCTCTGATGTTTTAAATGAGGCTTGCTAAAGTTTACTGAGCATAGTCAAATTTCTAATTAGATATCCAGTTTATTTTACCGAGAGAGAAAATGTCAATGATAGGGGTAATTTCAAAAATAAATTTATGAATGATTGAGATCTAAAAGTAAGTTCATTATCCAAATCTCTTTTTTTGATTTAATGATCACTCAGTTTTCAACATTAAGTACTGCTAACATTTGCTTTCTTTGTGTAACCTCTGACACCTTGTGCTTCTTCAAGCAACCATTGCTGTAATATTTAAGAAGTGACATTTTGTAGCTGTCCGTTTGGCAAATATTTGACAGACTATATTGAAAAAAAATGTGGGTTTCTTTTTTGGCTATTGGTTTATTTTAATAAGATTTTTGGAGTTGAAAGGGATCTTCTGACTGATTTGGTTCCCACACAAATTTTACAGATGATCAAAAGTTAGCCTCCAAACAAGCATTTGATTCTACAGGTCACTGAGAATTTTAGAGCAGAACCAAGGTCACACAACACTTTAAAAAAAAAATAATCTATCACACTCAGTTTTCTGTAGAAAACTTAATCCTCTTCAAAGAAAAATAAGGCAGAAGTTTAAAGTTGGTGTTTTTTTCCCCCCTTTTATCCCCCTAATTCTGGTTTGTGGACATGTTTAAATTAATTTGCCCGTTAATCTGTTTTGTTCGTTTGATTGTTTATTTTTTTCTTGGGAGGTTTGGTTTGCTTTTTCCCTCAAGTCTTTATAAATAAGGCACAACAAGGAAACCATGAAGTGTTTTCGTCAAAACTGAATTCAGTTGGAAAAATTAGAAAATAAGTTAATGGAAAAATCACCCAATTGGTGGGTGAGGGAACCAGTTCCCAGGTTCACATTGTCACACCCAACCATGCAAGCTGTGCTTGTGGCTTTCCCCACTACATGAAAATATTGTCATAGAATATCTATAGGCTCCCTTCCAAGTCCCATCTCTCTGATTCTATGAAAACAGATGAATAACTGCCCTTAAAAACACAACATTTTATAAAACAAGACTTAGCACCCCTCCAAAGAATATTCTAGGTTTTTCCTAATTACCAAAGTATAGCAGAATAAAGTCAAGCAATGCTTAATATTAGTAAAAGTTTAGAGTAAGGAAGACATATTTTTTTAACCATAGTGTCTATTCATTTGGACCCACATTTCTAACTTACTCATTAAGATTTGTCAAGCATGAGAATAAATTTTCTTATTATGTTTTAAATTCACAATAAAAGGAAAGAGCCCATTTAAGCAGACAAATTCTGCTATTTTACTTCACCAAGCTAGGCACAAAATCCAGAAATTCCAATAAAAAATGTAAGAATGAAAAGTAAAATCTGGTTTGAAATATGAATACCACGTATCTAGGTAATTGTGATTATTTTTAGTGTTGTTCAAACCTGAATTTCAAAATCATTTAACCGATTTCCCTATTGGGAGAAAAAAGAGAGAGAGGAGAAAAGAAAATTATGTAGAAGGAGAGGAAGTGCTTAAAATTTGTAGTTTGGCTTTTGGTCATTGTTAGGTATAGTTCCAACATGAAAAAATGTACATATTAATCTCATAAAGAAAAAATTGCAATGATTTAAATATTAATAGGTAATTATTTTAAATGATATTTTTCTGTTTGAAAATCTTAGTTAATTTTATAAGGCAATGGATAATCTTTCTCTGAATGTAAAGTAGAAACAATATATAGGTTTAGGTAAAAATAATCAAATGATAATATTAGTATTATAAATTATGGTAGAAAAGGAATTTGAAAAATATTTTGATTTAAATATCCAATACCATACTAAAAATGTGTACCATTGAACTAACTTTTTGAGATCTCTCTTCTTGACTCTAACTTTCCTTCCTGAAGGCAGAAATTTTCCCTTTCATGAAGAATGGCTATTTAAGTAATAAATGAACAAGAAAAACTATTATGTATCTGAAATATATACATAAGGCAAATAAATTTACAAATAAATTTAAGTTAATCTCAACTCTAAAATCTAAATGTTTAATATGTAGGGTTAGAACCATGCTGCTGAGAATTTTCCACATAATAGTTTTATACCATCTATTTAACATCCAGAAAGAAACAGTATTGCTTACAGTTTGGATTGCTGCCTAAGAAAGAAGAAATCAGCATAATTTTAGTCTCCTAGAATTTGAAAACTGTATTCATTTTTTTGTTAAAAAATTTATATTTTTCTTTAAGAAATTACTCATGACCTTACATTGTGTTTTGCTTTTTTTTAAAAAAATAGTTATTTAACCTTAATTATATTTTATTGTTCATCATCATTGATATTCCAGTTACTATTCTTTCACTAAAAAATGACCCCCAAACTTGGCAGTTTAAAATGACAATTTTGTTATGTTCATGGTTTCCGTGGGTGTCTATGATGTCTAGGTCCTCAGCTAGAGAGATTCAAAGGTAGGGTTGACTACACAAAGACCTGAATCGTCGGAAGGCACCTTCATTCACATCTCTGGCACCTAGAAAGGCATGAATCTAAAACTAGGACTACCAACCAAACTAAAACACCTTTTGTGTGGCTTCTCCACATGGCTTGTCTTTCTCACGGCACAGCGGCTTCAGGGTAGACTTCTTGTATGGTGGCTCAGGGCACATAGGTGGACGCACACCCTCCCCCCCTGCAACACACACAAGAAGCTACATTGCCTTTTATAAGTCAGCCTCAGAAGTTAAACTCCATTACTTCTATCCTACTTTGTGGAAGCACTATACGCCTTCCCATAATCAAAGGGAAAGGCTACAGACTAAGATATCCATATCTTTATCCTATAGGGCTCTATCAACTCAAGATTTCACATGCACGTGGAAAAAAAATAACAAAAATGTCCAGAATACGCATTATGTGTGCTATTCTTCTTTTGGATTGTCAAAATGCATGTTTACGTATTAATCCCTCAGTGAAGGCCCTTAACATGGGAATTGTTTTTTTTTTTTAATTATGAATTTCTTACATATATTTTAAACAAAAATCTATGACATATTTTAGGAACTGCTAGAGTATCTCACTACATTTGAGAAAATTATGCTTTTCATCATATCTACACCAAAACACAAAGTGCTTTGTTGAAATGTTTCAAATATTATCTTACAGAACATTTTGATATTTTAGCCTTTTTCGTTTATTTTTACACTTTTTTTTGTTAGTTGAGAACGGACAGGGTTTAGCTCATTCTTGACCACCCAAGGTTATAAAATCCTGTCATAGATAGTTGTGTAAATTCTTACAAACAAGAAAGATAACTATCTGTTCTGAACTGTTCAACCCAAGAGAAATTATTGGATCTCTCAAGTATTTTCCAGTTTCCTTATTTTTGTGTTAGGAAATTTTAGGAAGATTACATGATGACATTTAAGATCAAAATATTATAAATTTGTAAATGTATCTTCAATATAATGTTTCCTTATTGTTGGGTGCAACAGAATGATGGAAATGTAGGAGTGGCTGTACTAGTCTTCCTTTATTTTCTCTATCTAGAGGAAAATCACTGTTCATATATTCTATTTTATATCTGAATTTCAAAAAGATGGGAGCAATAGAAATGCATTTATCTTATAACCACCTTCTATTCTTTTGTATTACTGTGGCCTTCATGTATGGAAAAATAAAAAGAGATTTGGGTGAGAGGTTCATGGCATTCATGGGGTGGGGGATGGGGGTAGACAATTATATCCCATAATCTAAGTTTCCATTTTGCCTTGGTTGCTAAATTTAATGCCCGATTTTCATCATTCCAAATATTTGACAGCATCTTCCTTTACTGACTCCTTTTTAAACTTATAAATGTCCTACTCTTTTTTTTTTAAAGACTTTATTTATTTGAGAGAGAGAGAGTAAGCATGAGCGAGGGGAGGGGCAGAGGCAGAGGGAGAAGCAGACTCCCCGCTGAGCCGGGGGCCCAAAGCAGGGACGCTGAGATCATGACCTGAGCTAAAGGCAGATGCTTAACTAACTGAGTCACCAAGGTGCCCCTAAATGTCCTACCCTTCATTGTATTTTAATTAATTAACTAAGTAATTTTAGAAGCTATAAAAGGTGGAGTAGAGTTATTACATACATATAATAATGATCAAAATGTTTCTTTTCTTGAAGTTCCATATAAATGAAGATAAGGAACATATTTATTAGAAGGAATTATCTCTGGATATTGAAATTTTGAGCCAGAGCATAGTAAGTAATCCTTTGGGGTGTACTGAAATAGAGTCTCTTGCATGAAAAAAAAGTTAAAAGTCATATCCTAAGGGCAGATTAAAGTGTAAGGCTAAATGATCTAACCATTACTAGCTAAGGGGTGAAAGCCACGTGTCGACATTGCATGATGTGGGGGAAGTCAAAGAAGGGAAGTTATGCTCTGGAGTCAAAGGTAATCAGCGCAAAGAGCAGCTCAGCCTGCGTGTAATAGTAAGGACCCTGGTCATCTTTTCTATGGGGAGAATTGTGGTTATTAGATGAGCTTGAATAGATATAAAGAAAGTTACCCCTATTCCAACTCCAAAGTGGTTTTTGTTTTGCTTTCTACCACTCTTTAACTCATGGTATTGACTGCCTTAATCCTACATAGTCTCTAAAATATAAATGTTTCTATGAACATAACACGTAAGTCTGAATAAGTTTTTTGAGGTATCTTTACTCTGAGACAGAAGGTTAAATTCGTTTAGGCATATGAGAACTCAGGTATTTGTTAGAGGGTGGAGAAGAGGTTAGAGGGAAGAGAAAAGAAGGAAAGGGAAGAAAAGAAAGGTAATGTTGATGAAGAACATGCAGCATATCAAGAAGAGCATTAGCATTTTCCTCCTGGAAGATATTAATGTAATTCATCATCATGTATTGTTTTTACCACTAAGGATCTTGGTAATTATGTTCATCAATGAGATTGACTCCAATTTTTTTTTATCATATTATTCTTGTCCAGTTTGACCATCAAACTTATTTTAGAGTTTATTATGAGTTTGGAAGCCTTATATTTCATGGAATACTCTGTATCTAACATAGTTGCTCTGTTCCTTTAAGTTTTCGTATAATTTACCTGTACATTTGTCTGGATCTGAGGGAACCAAAGAAAAAACTTCTCAATTTCACCACTTACCAGAGACTTGTTCTCAACGTGAACTGTTTATGGTGACGTTCATTCTACCAGATCAAACCAGACAGTCAGCAGAAAAATCTGCAAATATGAAAGAGGATGGCATCATCTTATGGATTTTAGTAACATTAATGATTAAATGAGATCATCCATATAAATGAAGTAATCATCATGTAAGTTAGTTACTCTTCTGTTTTCTATGATGCAAACTTAAATGATTTAACCAAATATATAAACATTGAATCTAGATATTTCTCCTCTTCACTTGAAATACGACCTTTAGCAATTCAGTTCTCATTAACATTGTGATTTTAAAGTTTGCTGAGAGTTTACTACATGCAATCTTTAATCTAAAGCATTAAAATGCAGCAACCGTTTTAAGTCAAACTTTCTGTTTTGGGATTTTCTTTATTCATTACCTTCATTGAACTTGAAATGCTTTTAACTTCCACATCGTATGACTGTAGTCATATTTACTAAATAGCTTTTTCCTTTTTAAGATAAAATATTTCTTTTTATAGAGAGAGAAGAAATGAGAGATCTTTCCTTAAGTCATGTTAAAAATTATGATAAGAAGGTTTGTGGCAAAAAATACCAAAGTAGAGAGTGTTAAGATTTCTTGTATTTGGCTGGTTAAAAATTTATTAATGAAAACAAACTTTTTGACATTATCCAAGGAAACATAATTTTTGTCTATAGAACACCAATAGTTCTGGATGACAAAAGGAAACTCTGAAAAAACATTTAGGTTTTTTTTTTTAATCTGTGTCTTTTTATATAAACACAATCAATCACCACAAAATTCTAGAAGTTGTCTTTATAATATGTTGAAGAATTAGTAAATATTGTACTATTCAAATGTTTGGAAGCATTTGCTCATTGCATGTCGGATTGTAACTAAAGTGTTTGACATTGTATAACTTCAGAAATGGCACCAAAGGGCAGCTTTATAATCTGAATTACCCTTTGAATAGCATTTTAGAGTTTACAAGTATTTTCACATATTTGTAACTATTTGTTTCCTCTCTAGTGTATTTGGAGTAGCCATAGGTGACTATCAGTTATGTCAGGTACTGCTAATGCCATTTAACACATGAAGGGTGAGGTCGAGCAAAATGAAACCACTTATTAAATGGCAGAGTTAAAACTGGTATTGACAAGTCTCTTCAAAGTCAATGAGTCCTGTAACAGGAAAGTAATGGCAATAAACTGTAATGTCATGCAGAACTAGAAAGGAAACATGACAGTAATAATAGGGATAAACATTAATAGAGTTTGTGTTCTGTGTTTTACAAATCATATCTCATTTCATGCTAATAACAATTTTGTGAAGGAGAAAAACTTATCACCAATGATCAGATGGCAACTCTAAAATGTTAATTAATTTGCCCAAGGTCATAAAGTTAATCATTTTGCTTGTGTGATATATTTTCAATTCTGAAACAATCAAAATGAAGACCCCTTAAAATTTAATAGAGATGCTGTTAAAAGCTACAAGTTTTAAATACTAACGTGTCAATGTATCTGAGATTTGAAATCCATGCATTTAAAATGGATATTTGAAGTTACAAATATATTTCCATATCCTTGATAGCTGCCATTTTTGACAGCCCAGGAAATGAAGGAAAAAGGTACGAATAACATTCCAGAATTTTAGAAAAGCAACATCAAGAGGAGCTGGTTCTCAGTTTTTTCTTAGCCAATTCATATTTAAATTATTCCATTTTCCTCATTAGAAGTTACCATTAAACTCTCCCTGACCTGCCAACCACTCACATCTATTACTTTGTCCTATAAAATTAGAAAACAGAATAAAAAGAAAGGAGAAAGTTAATATATCCTATGATATGGGATATTGTTGCTTTGAACATTTTAAGACAGAATTTATGTGGAACCAGATTAATTTTAAGGAACTCCCTGTGGGTTCTGTTTGTTGTTTTGAATTGCTTTAATAGTAAACTTGCATTATTTATGTTTATTAATATTTAGAATGCACTCTGCAAGGATGATTTTCATCTGAGTTATAATTAGTCTCAGCTGATGAATGCAATAAAATGATTATAAACAACTTTGTGAGATCATTATCAGTGTCGTGGGAGAAAATGTTAAAGCACTGCTCCAACATTTTACCTTCAAAGATCCATTGAAATGAGGGCTTCAACCCATTTAAAATCTTACATAGATCATATTGAATTTATTTTCTTTCTCATAAAGTTATTGAACTTTACATATTGGTTCACTCTTCCAAAATCCAACTCACATTTCTTCTGTCTAAAAACTTTAAGCATTGTGTTTGTTATCTATTTCTGAATTTAAATATATGTTCTTTATAAAATATTTAGGAAATATAGAGTGATAAACAGAACTACATAAATATCATGTATAAACTTATGCAGAGAAAACAATTACTGGCTTTAATTAGGACTTATGATGATTTGCATGTTGGTGCAATATATTGTATGGTATATGCCCTTTACATAGTTAATATTTTATGTACACTATCCTATGAGTTATTTTAACTAAATAATACTATAAAATTTAATCATGTCTTTATTATACTTTATTTATTTAAATAGTTTTTTATAACATTGTTTTTTACTAACTAAATAATGCAGATATACCATAGTGAAATTAACCACTTGATCATGATACCTTTATGTGGTGTTTTTAATTTGTCAATATGATGAATAAGAGTATAATAATGTAATAATAAAAATAATTAATAATAGGCTTGCTTGAATATTTCCTCTGCCTAGATGAATACGAGTTTTGAATCAAAGCTTATCATATAATAGTTAGTCTTTCATATATATTGCAAATTTATAGTCCAATGAAGTCTTCTCTATTCACATGACTACCAGTATTTGAGAGTACCTGCCTTAAGATTACTAAATATTATCAGTACAGTATTTGCATATTTAGTAAGTGTAAGAGTTTTCCATTTTATATTTAATCTGTTTTCTTTAGCTAATTTTTTTTATTATGTTATGTTAATCACCATACATTACATCATTAGTTTTTGAGGTAGTGTTCCATGATTCATTGTTTGTGCATAACACCCAGTGCTCCATGCAGAACGTACCCTCTTTAATACCCACCACCAGGCTAACCCATCCCCCCACCCTTTCCCCTCTAAAACCCTCAGTTTGTTTCTCAGAGTCCATAGTCTCTCATGGTTCATCTCCCCCACCGATTTCCCCCCCTTCATTTTTCCCTTCCTACTATCTTTTTTTTTTTTTTAACATATAATGTATTATTTGTTTCAGAGGTACAGGTCTGTGATTCAACAGTCTTACACAATTCATAGCGCTCACCATAGCACATACCCTAATTATAAGAAGAATTTTATTTCAAATAACCATTTAAATTTTTCCAAATATTTAAAAAATAAATTAGTTATTATAAATGTTTTCCATATTCTAAGAATAGATTTTCCAGAATTCTATCTAATGTATTTTTGTTGCTGATATTAAAAAAAAAAAAAAGAGCTACATAATGGGGTTGATTTTAAGAACTTTTATAGCATTATTAAATATATTTCCTAATTCTGCTTTTTTTTAAATTTGTTATTTAACCAAAAACATTGTCTACATTTTTATTCTTTTTATTAATAAAAAATATGTACATCTTTTGAGTACACCATTTGTGGGAGTCTTTGAGTTTTGATAAGTTATATTCTTACATTTTTTTGCTTGCTAAAAACAGAATAATTTTAGTCAACCACTAGGGTTTATTTGGGATTACCTACATTTTTGGGCAATTTGATTATTTTTTGTTGATACAGTTCTGTAGCTAAGTAATAATTATGATCAAAGTAAACGGCATGCACAATTAGCTCTGGAAATTTTTTGTACAAAATTTTTTTATCTAAACGTTTTCTGGATATTGTGGACCAATGAGTGCAACTTTATTTTATTTATATTATTGATTGTTCTACTATGTAATGATTTTCTTCTTGATACACCCATTGTAACACATTCTCCTCTGGTTTCTCATATTTAGTCAAATCTCTTCATATTTACTTCATAGTAAAGTCCTAGGACTCACCCTTTCTTTGTTTCTCTCTCCCTTTCTCTCTCCTTCCTCCCTCCTTCCCCTTTCTTTCTTCCTTTCTTTCTCTCTCTCTCTCTATCCCTTCCTGAATTGATTGAATCCAGTTGTATTAAAGATTCAAATAAAATCAGTAGGCATATGATTCCCTTACAGTTATATCTTTAGCTTTAATCTCTCCATTTAGCTACTCAAATCCAGAACCTGCTAGTTCATTTGATATATATATATTCATGTGTATTTTATATTATCTTATAATAACATATATGATATATGTATTATGCATATGATATATATTATAACTATTATTAAAAAGAAAGCCACAGGGCCAAATAGCATCACTTAGGCCAAGTCATCAAACCAGGGCTTAATGCCTAATCTAACTGCAGTTTCAACCTCCCCAGAAATGTAGATTTTAACTGGTCAGTCAGGAATTTTCTCATTAAGCACCAGTGAGGTAATCTATCCCATGGGCCCTCTCCATTCCCAGAAGGAATCTGCATGACAAAACCCTCTGTTCTACCCCCTTCCCCCACCAAGGGAAAATGACCTTACTTGGAATAATCCTTTTTTTTTTTTCAAATAATTTTCTTGCCCCACCCTCTTTCCTATAAAACCTTCCATTTTGTACAACTCTTTTGAGACTCCCCTCTACTTGCTAGGTGGGATGCTGCCTAATTCATGAATCATTTAATAAAGCCAATTAGATCTCCAAATTTACTTGGTTGAATTTTGTTTTTTAACACTATACAGTGTGTATATGTGTGTGTGTGCGTGCGTGTGTGTGTGTGTGTGTGTGAGAGAGAGAGAGAGAGAGAGAGAGAGAGAGATTCCCTCTCCCTTTCCTCACCCTTTGTTTTGTGTGCACCCCTCTGGTCTAGTGTTTTGTTTTGTTTTTGTTTCCAGGACCTATACTTGCCATTCCCTCTCTGGCCACTTCCCAGGATGATTTTGCATATGGGCTCTTACACCGAGGTGATCTTGAAGATCAGCGATTCCGTCAGCAAGTCACTTCCTGTATGTCTGGTTTTGTCTTCATCCATTACCTTCTCAGATCCATAGCTTTCTGTTGAATTATAGTACTGGCTAGCAGGGAAACAGGCTGTTCAGCTTATTTCCTGGAGTGGGAAAGCCTCTTCTAGTTCTGAAGGTTGACTCCAGTCTCCTCTGTCTTGCAAAATACTTGACCTAAGTCATGTGCAGAGGCACATCTCATTTTCAGCCTGCTGCTTCCAGATCAAGAGTCTAGCCAGCCTGTAGCTTCAACCACATGCAATGGGGTGCATGTCAATGCCTCGGTCATTGTGTTCACCAGGTCATGGACATGTACATGATGTTTTTGATCCCAGTGTATTTTGTGATTTCACTTTTTTTATTTTTTTTATTTTTTTTATTTTTTATTTTTTAAAGATTTTATTTATTTCAGAGAGAGAGCACATGAGAGGGGGGAGGGTCAGAGGGAGAAGCAGACTCCCTGCCGAGCAGGGAGCCCGATGCGGGACTCGACCCCGGGACTCCAGGATCATGACCTGAGCCGAAGGCAGTCGCTTAACCAACTGAGCCACCCAGGCACCCTGTGATTTCACTTTTTTTAATCCCCTTCTTCATCATCATTAATAACAAACTTAAGTTAAAATTTAAATCAAGAGGCACCTGGTGGCTCCACTGGTAAAGCATCTGACTCTTGATTTCAGCTCAGGTCATGATCTCAGGGTTGTGAGATCAAGCCCCATGTCAGGCTTTGCGCTTAGGCATAGAGTCTGCTTAAAATTCTCTCTCCCATGCTCTCTTAAAAAAAAAAAAAATTAAATTAGATCAAGATGGCTGATGAAGTCAGAGATGATTTTGCTGGTTAAAGCACCATAGAATAAAACAAATTATGTGAATTTCAAAATATTAAATACAAATACATAATTCAACATTCAAGGTTTATACTTGAAATATTAGCTTCTCTTTATTTCAGACATAAACTTAGTCTTGTTAAAAATCACTCCATATTTTAAAAAAGATCTCATTTACTTCCATGGTTTGCTTGTGATCACTATGAGGATTCTGTGCTCTGAAGATACATGGACCACCTTGTGTGGTCATAAAAAAAGTTGAATCAGACCTCACCTATGAACTTAACAGAATTGATTTTCAGTTCTGATACTTTATTCCACACACTGTGTCACTGTGTTATGTCTCCCAATGCAATCTCTTATCTACTTATGACCAGAAAGTCCCATGTAGTTTGACATTTCACATATTGAAATTACCAAAGTATGTCAGTAAGTATATTTCTAAGGAAAAAAAAAAAAAGAAAAGTTTTTATTTTCCTGTTCAGTCAGGATTAAGCCATTTTGGCAAATAAGGTATGCTGATTGTGAAAATTAAGTTTGCCTATACCAAATGCATCATTGAAGAAAAACATATCTCTGCTTTTCAAGATCTAACAATGAAAAGCCTTAAAGATCTTATCTAGTTTCTTAATATATAATGGTTACATACTCAGTATGATTCAGCATGCAATTAACCATGATAGAATTGATAATGTAGACTTAATGTGACACCACCTAAACAAGGAGCTTGTGGTTTAATTGTAGAATATGAGATTTTAATAGGGCTAGAAATGACACTACAGAGACAGGATGTCAGCACAGAATCAAAACTGAGTTTTTCCCTTTGAAAAAGTTGTTCTTGCTCTTCGACCTGTGATCAGCATATATATCAAAGTAATCGAAAGAGAAAAACATGTATTTAGGATCATGGCAGATACTCAAGAACTGGTTATAGATTGCACAGAATAATAAGTAGAACATCTCCATCTTCTTGCAGTGGGTTTAGGAAGAAACAAACGGACTCATATTCAGCCACTGTGACCAAGGTAAAAAGAGGTGAAAACAAAAGAAATCTGGTAGAGTTAGGGATTGGCTCATCAGTTTCATTTTTCACCTAATGATTTATTGTCATAGCTTATTTTCTGTTAATTAGGCTTCATAATACAACTCTGTGCCAATAATGCTTGTTAGATACTATGCACTGATACTGTGTATCTGATTCAGTGAGATGATGTGTGTTATGGGGATCAGAACTTAGCTCTTGCAGCAATAGTCAGCATGGAAATTCCACATTCAGTTGATCCTGAGCTTCTTAACTTCTAGATCATTGTGTACTTGCAAAAGATTTGGAATATAAATTAGCTTCAAAAAAATAAACATGATTTCAAGTATTGTAACTACAGAATGGTTATATCCAAAGTGCTTTAAAAAAAAATTTTTTTTTTCTGCTTTCAAATGACCACATACGTGAAAAATTATTTAAATTCTACCAACATTCCAATAAATATATGGAGATAAACTTCCTGTCTGAAGATCTACCACCACAGCTTAAAATAATCTTTCTTCCTCTGGATCCTTCTGGATTCTTCTTGTTTATCATATGTTTTATTAATTTGGCTTTTATCCAGCAGCGCATTATATTATTAGTTATCCTGGATCTTACCGTTTGTTCAGCTTAACTATAAGCTTCATTAGGGCAGAGAGTATGGTTTATTTCAACTCATGTCTCTAACACTCAATGTAGTATATTCATATGATCAGTGCTAGGTGCTCAGTAAATGGTGCTTAAAGTATACAATATTTCATTAATATTTTATTACATCTGCCATTATTTAAACATGATGACTTGATGACTAAAAAATATTTCCTCTGTTCATCTGGATAATGTGTGAAATTAAAATTTAAATATATAGGGGCGCCTGGGTGGCTCAGTCGTTAAGCGTCTGCCTTCGGCTCAGGTCATGATCCCAGGGTCCTGGGATCGAGCCCCGCATCAGGCTCCCTGCTCGGCGGGAAGCCTGCTTCTCCCTCTCCCACTCCCCCTGCCTGTGTTCCCTCTCTTGCTGTGTCTCTCTCTGTCAAATAAATAAATAAAATCTTTAAAAAAAAAATTTAAATATATACAGAGCTTTGATATATATGCATTGTCACTTAAATAGGGTTGTTTCATTTATTTGAAAATGGCAAAGTTCCCAATCCACAAAGACACACTTGAACTTGGTTTTATATTGAGATATTATTTACATAAATCTCAATTTAAAATCCAGAATTTTCTGTGTCTTTAACTTAACATTTTAAAATATGAGGGATGGAATATTGCTTTGTTCTAACTCAAAGTATTGGTTAACTACATCAAAGGTAACCAATGTAGATCACTTAACTAAAAAAGCTAGAAGCCCTATTTTCTTTAACAAACTGATCTCTAATTCAATTAGCTTCCTAGATCTCCCTTCCTGCAGATGATCACCTCAGTCCTTTGGGAGAGTAGGATGTCATAGTAATGACAGGAAAATATATTCTCTCCAACCGAACTCATACCTCCAAGAACTCACCAAGTTTTGAGCAAAGAAGATAAGCTCCAGAAGACAAATATCTCAAGGGAGTTTTCTATTACAATAGGGTCCTTCACTCTCCTACAATCACTCTTGAATCTAAATTGCCACAAATATGCTACAGTCATCCAGTGCTCCCCTCCCCTTTAGATTTCTTGCTCACATATTCACAAAAACCCATTTCCCTAATTTTCATGAGCATCTATCAAACAGACTGACCTCCTCAAAGATTTTATGAAATACTAGCTATAAACATAAACAATCAGAATAGACAGCATTTCCCAGCCTTCCCTAAACTTGCTATAATCACATGATTAAGTTCTGGCTGGTGGGATAGAAGTAAAGATGTTCTATATGTCTCATGGAAAGCGTTCCTAGAGATGAGGGTGGAGATGGAGAGGTGTCCTTCCTTCATATTTTTCTTCATCATATTGGCCAAAATACTGTCTTCATGGATAAAGCTCTTCAGCCAGGAGTCACATACTGAGAACAGCAGAGCAGCAAGACAGAAGAAGCTGAGATTTTTACATGTGATAGCAGGAAACATCTATCTTAAGTTTTTGCAACATTAGGCTTTCTGAAATCCATACATGAACTTGATCTGAATGATACATTCTGTATTCTCAACACCAAAACATGCTGATTCCTCAGTAAATATTTGTCAAATAATATTACAATATTTCATTGGGTTAATTAATTGTGTTTTAGTGCCCTTTTTAGTATCAGAAGCCACTAAATGAAAATTCTTAATTGTAATTTCACTCTTTTTCCACTTTTTTTTTTTTTGAGGGAGAAAGAGTGTAATTGCACATGAGCTGGGGGTGTGGGGAGAGGGAGGGAGGGGCAGAGGGAAAGGGAAAGAATTTAAGCAGGCTTCATGCTCAGCACTGAGCTACACCTGGGGCTCCATCTCACAGCCCTGAGATCATGACCTGAGCTGAAATCAAGAGTCAGACACCCAACTGAGTCACCCAGGCACCTGTCCACTTTTTTATTATCTAGAAAAGACAGCCTGTATCTAGAGAAAACATCCTACTCCCAGAAGAACACTAAGATAATAAATAGGGTTCATCACTTTTTTCTGATTACAAGCCCTCATATTTTTTACCTGGAACTGGTTATCATAGAAGGAGAAAATGCCCAGGTATGAAGAAGACATTCTTGCCACACAGCAGCACCGTTAGGGTGCAGGGCTACATGTTTTTAGTTCTTGTTCTTATTCCTACAATTTATCATTAGAACTATCCTCAAGACTTCTCATATTCTTTTTTTTTTTTTTAAAGATTTTATTTATTTATTTGACAGAGAGATAGAAGAGCACAAGCAGAGGGAATGGCAGAGGGAGAGGGAGAAGCAGGCTCTGCACTGAGCAGGGAGCCCGATGCGGGATTCGATCCCAGGACCCTGGGATCATGACCTGAGCCGAAGGCAGACGCTTAACCATCTGAGCCACCCAGGCACCCCAAGACTTCTCATATTCTTAAGGGACTAAAACTAGCTATAAAAGTAGCTATATATACATAAAATATAGCTTTTGGTATATAATGATATATATAATTTCTAGAATATATATTTATATATATTTATGTACATATATATTTATATAATTCAGTTACTCTTGGCTGGGAGTAGGTGTATGTTAAGTCATTTTGAGGGAATGACCTCATGAATGTCTGGGAGAGCATCCACTTTCCCATGGTTTTTATGCAAATCCAGAAGACACTATCAAACCCTTCCAATGGTGGCATCAATGATCTGTCCCTAATAAAAACATTTTCTGCATTGGGGCTGGGAAGTTTATAATCACTTCTGCTTAGCCTTGTAAAAGTATTCAAAATTAGCATCAATCCAAGAAGGAAAGGCATACTAAATACATTATGCATTTTGAATTCAAGAAAAGCAAACCTTAAGGACCACCTGATACATAAATTACAGTGATAGCATTTGATATGTAACAAATGGATGGATTCAGATTAATTTAGCTATCCAAGGAAAGTTTATAGGGGCATAACATGAAAAGTCATGTTACCAACACAAAAATATGTTAGAATTTTGTTTTCTATTACGTTAAGACACAGTTGTTTGATTATTTTAAAAAGAGATAAAACAAGCATCATAAACTAAAAACAAACACAGTGTCCTGAACAACCAGACCAAAATAAAATAAAGTAAAATAAAATAAAATAAAATAAATTAAATGACCTCAGCAATGTAAGACAATTTACCAGTACTAAAATAAAAGGCCTCCCAAGCTTTGGCCTCCAATGAATGGAATGTTCTTGGCTGTTTTGAGAAAGGATTTTGGCCACTTAATTTCTTTCTTTTCTGCTTCCCCAGGCAAGTCAAAGCCACATAAGCATCTGGCAGGCAGGTTGCCTGAACTGCTTTATCTGGATTTGGTATCACTTCCTGAACTGGTCAATGGGATCCACACACAACTCCAAAGTTCCATCAGAATAGCCCAACATTTCCTTGAAAATGTCAAGAGAACTGCTCTTGGCATTATTTTGCCTTTAGGAACCCCATTTTACCTTTCTAGAGATTAGGGAAAAAGGGGCTTAAATGAATCCACTTAAGAACAGAGATTCTATAAACAGATTATAAACTTACATAAGAATTCAAGCCAAGTACTTTCAGTAATTATCCCATACTTTGGGAAGATGCTAATATTTAGACCATGTTCCCTTGATTTGTAAAAGCTATATTTCATTTGAACTGATAAGATTTATGAAATGAGACTAATATTACATAAAAATATAAAAATATCTAAAAAATAAGAGTTAATTTTGACATGTCTTTTTAAATTAAGTTCATGATAGAACTGTAAGAGAAGCCGCCTTTAGAAAAATAATCATAAGCAGAGAATGATTTTTTTTTTCCTTAGAGGTTAAAAATGTCCCCTTTTCTTCTCCTAGTTCCTTTTCCCTTTGTCATAGGGATGAAGGCTCCAAACCTCAAAAAGGGAGTCTTTCTGGCTTTCTGAGCCAGATTCTTAGCCTTATTTTTCTTTATGCCACGTCTCCCTTTGGTTCTGTTGATTCAGACTGTAGCTCTGTTTTCAGTGCTATGGTTTTTGTTTGTTTGTTTGTTTTAAATCTCTGCTTATATTAAGCCCCTTTGCTCATTCATTCAACAGGCACATCATAAGCTCAAATACTCTCTTATGGATTCCTTTCTAGTAATATCTAGCACTATGCCTAACATAAAACAAGCATTAGAGAAAGAGAGAGACAGAGTGGGAAAGAGAATTGGCTCACACGATTATGGAGGCTGAGAAGTCCCAAGTTCTGCAGTTGGCAAGTTGGAAACCCAGGACAGCTGGTGGTCTAAGTTCCCCCCTAGACTGAGGGCAGAAAAAGACTTAAGTCTCAGCTCAAATAGTTAAGCAAGCAGAGTGTCCTCTCATCCTTTCTGTTCTATTTGGATCTTCAGCTAATTAGATGAGACCCACCCACATCAGGGAGAGCAATCTGTTTTATGCAATCTAGGATTCCACTATTAATCTCAACCAGAAACACCCTCACAGATACATCCAGAATAATATTTGACCAAATATCTCAACATCCTATGGCCCACTCAAGTTGATACATAAAATTAACCATCACCTGATTGTACACATATAATAAGAATACAGTTAACTCAGTTCCATAATGCATTTAAGTCAGAATTTAACATTAATAAAAAAGATATCTTTTTCAAAAATTGTCATCCTAGTTGACTAAAGTGACTAACATTTCATCATTATGGATTTTCTCCCATTATATTATACATCATCTATGGTTAAAAAATCTTAAATATCTCTGGATCATAGACATCTGCTTGAAAAATAGATTTCACTCTCTGAACCACTCCTCCCATTGCCAGTTGCAAGTAGTAATAAAAATAGCATTTGTTGGATGGCAGACACTATGTTAAGTGTTTTCCTGCATCATCTCATTGAACACTCATTATAATCCAGTACTATAAGGTAAGCACTATCACCATCACCATTTTACAGACAAGGAAACTGGAGTTTAGCAATATTAAATAATTTATCTAAGTTTATATGGCAATTAGGTGATAGAGCTGAGAGTTCAACTCAGGGTTATTTGATCCCATAGCCCTAGTTCTTAGCCTCTGAATTGTACTAACCCTTTGCTAAATTAGTTATGTGGGAAAGCACAGTTCCCTTGCCCCACACCAATCAGAAAGTTTGTGAACTGAGGGACATTCCCAGGTAGCAACAGGTATAAATGGTGTGAAATGCAATTGATATGACAGTGGGAGTATAATTGAAAAGAAAGAACCATTAGATCAAAAAATGTTTCAATTCACCAAACTTCAATGATCTTCATTTGTTTTATAATATATAAAATGGATAAATATCTTATTTACTTAAAATACACTTTCCTAGCATCTAATGATGTGATATGTTAAAAGTAGTTATTATGGATACTTTTCTAAGATAAAATCTGTAAAGCAAGAGCAAGATAACATGATGATTTGTTTAGAAGTATACAGAAGTGATTTACATACTTCTGTTGTGTGTTAGAAACCAGGGTGAAATGGGTCAGAAGGAAACAGAAATGGTGGAAACTACTGTAGAGTTTTGGCAAACAATGCTTAGGGGACAGTGAGAGAATTAGCCTTCCTGGAGGTAGAAAGGTTTTCATTAGAGAGAAGGGGAAGATAATGTGGGAAAAGTGAGTATGGGACACATTTTGGAAGGCTATACCTGCTGAGTTAAGGCATCTGGTTTCTTCCCATAGTTTAGATTATGAGATTCCTCAAAACTTTCTCAACAGGGGATGGGATATAAAACTGAGGATTTTCATAGCACAGCGATGTGAAAATTGATTAGATTTTAGAAATAAGAGTATAGTATGAGGTTTAGACGTGGGGTAAGAAATTAGAGTAAGAATGATAGTTCTGAGATCAGAAAGTAAGAAATCAATAAAGAAAAAAAAAGAGTGGAGGAAGGATGAACAGGGCTTGAGTGATCATATATGGAGAAAAAAAATTGTTCAAACTTTTGAATCTTAGATAACTAGCAACTAATGATTATTATTAGTAGAAATTATGACAAGAACAGTTTGTGCTGGTTTGATGGAGAAAGATATTAAATCTTGGATTTGAGGCAGTGGTGGGGACACTCATTGGAAATGTCCCAAATGGAGATGAAAAGTTGGAAGTGGGAGGAGGAGGAGAAATTACAATATGTTTGTTAAGCATATAGAAGTAACCCTTGAAGTCAAGGAAATGAATCTATTGGGAAAAGACAAGAGAGAACAAAAAACAAAAATGTAGACATAGCTAAACCATGCTTCTCTTTTGTGTAGCAATGAGTTAAACTTTTTGACATGTGGGCAAATGTTCTTCCTACATGAAGAGCATCTGTCAATTAAAAACCCTTTCTGCAACTACATGTTAGTCCTTTTAAATGCATGCAATGCATTTATTCCAATGTATTAAAAAGAAAGTTGACCTTTGAAAGAAGTCAATATCAAGGCAATTGTTTCAAAGGACTGTTCCTTTTCCCTTAAAGGTAGTATTATTTTTTCAAATGCAATACATGGCATCATTAAAATGTTGAAAATTAAAGATTTCAAATCAATTTCACACAAAAAAGCATCATCTTTCTCTGCTTTAAAATAGGGGGGTGGTTTTAATGTTAGCATATTTTCTGCCATCCTGTTTTAAACTAGTCAAAGAACTAGTCAAGAAACTAATCCCTAAAAATATAGAGGAAAATCACTTCGTTTATTTATTTTTTTAATTTATTTTTACCAAAATAATCTTTTCTCTGCTTATATGTCACAGTAACCCAATATGATTAGCCAGTATTTGCAAGGCAAGGAAACAAATATTTCCAGGATGACTTTGTAAATGACAAAATAAAACAATTTTGGAGCTTAGAAGCCCAGTTCATATTACATTATTGGGGATTATGAGTTTAGGAGTATATTTATAACTTTTAGATGGAAAAAAGAAAAACAAAACAAAACACTTTTCTTCAAAATGAAGATAACAACTGAATCAGGATATCCTGAGAGTCTCATTATTCTCAAAAAGAAACCGGGAACAAAACAGGCAAAAATAAATATTTAATTTATGCCTATAAATTGTTTAAAGTGGTCAACCACAACTCTGCTACAACATAGCAGCAACCAATCAATGAACATTCTAGATCTGGGCAAAAGAATGAGCTGTTCACTTTTTATAGTCTGCACAAAAATCAGAGTTTGCCAAATTTAAGCCTAGTCTCCATGGTGTTCGGGATTCTACATTATTTGAGGGGTTCTGACAATTTGCCAAACATGGATTGGCCACATATTTATGCAAAGCTCTATCTAAGTTGGAGACTAAGAAGATAATGTAGACAGGCCTCTTGAGGTATGACAGGGGAAAGAAGATTAGTGTGGACTAAGAACACTATCTATACCCAGTGACTATCCAGATCCTTCTCAACCCAATTTGCATTAGTGCAATCTTTAATTAGAACTGAATAGGATGGGGAAAATATTTTACCAGAGTCCAAGTGAGTTCTCCTCACACAATAAAACAGTCAGAATAGAAAACTGACCACATTCCCCAAGACACTCTACGCAGTGGGTAGAACCAATATGCCAGGAGCTCACGCCTTGAAAATGGTTAAGTAGAGTGTGAGCAGTACATGGGATGAGGAAAGGGTGCAAAGTGGGAGTTTTAACAACAAGTAGCATCATGACAGCAAGAAAGAGGGGTGTGTGTGTGTGTGTGTGTGTTGGAGTAAACAATTATAGCAGATACTACAAGTGTAGGAACTTGGAAATACTGTCTATGAGTTTTGTTTGCCTTGTTTTTAGTTAAGACTTCATTTCTTTAAAAGACATTTTAGATTCACAGCAAAATTAAAAGAAAAGCACAGGGATTTCCCTTATACTCCCTGTCCCCATTATTGCATAGCTTCCCCCATTATCAACACTCCCCACCAGAGGGTACATTTGTTACAAATGATGAATGGAGACTGACACTTCATAAGTCCATAGTTTACATTAGGGTTCATTCTTGATGTTGTGCATTCTATGAGTTTCAAAAAAGTGTATAAATGGCGTAAGTCCACCATTATGGTATCACACAGGTTACTTTAACTGCTCTAAAAATCCTCTGTGCTCTGCCTATTCATCCCCAAATTCCTGAAAATTATTGAACTTTTTACTGTTTCCATAGTTTTGTCTTTTCCAGAATGTCATATAGTTAGAATCATACAATATCTAGCCTTTTCAAATTGGCATTTTCACTTAGTAATACGAACTTAAGATTTCTCCATGTCTTTTCATAGTTTGACATTTCATTTCTTTTCAGTGCTGAACAGTATTTCATTATCTGGATGTACCACAGTTTATTTATTCACTCACCTACTGAAGAACATCTTGGTTGCTTCCAAGTTTTGGCAATTATGAGTAAAGCTGCTATAAATATCTATGTGCAGGTTTTTGTGTGGACATAAGTTTTTCACCTCCTTTGGGCAAATACCAAGGAGTGCAACTGCTGTATCATATGGCAGGAATACATTTAGTTTCAAAAGAGACCTCCAGACTCTCTCCCTCAGTAAGTGCTTTTACAAGAATCCCCTTCTCAGACTCCGAGTGATGTCTAAAATATAACCTTCAATCTATTCATAAGAAAACTTCAATAAAATCACATAATAAAATTCAAGGACTTTGGTGAATATCAGACTTGTGTTTCTTCTAAATAACTCACCTTGCTAATACTTGCCTTAAGACAACCTAATTTTTACTCAGAGGCCAAAAGTATTACTCCACCTTAGTAATCAGTAGTGGCCTTCTTTGTAATTTTTGTGAATAAAAAAAAAAAATTCCCAAAATTGCCCTCATTTCTGCCACTGACCAAAAAAACTGCCATCCATTTAATGGACTTAATCCATCATTTCTATGTCCAGGTGATACTCTTCATTTTCTCAAGAGAAACATCAAATGATGAAAAATAAGCATAGTAAGTATAAAAAAATTAGTAAAATACTGTTAATTTGTCAACCTAACACACAAATATATTTCCCAGAATTCCATTTTCCTAATCAGTGTTGGCTACAAGAGACACTTTAGAAGCACAGAAGTGAGGCAGAAGCCACATTTCTTGAGTTCTGGTTGACGAAAGGTCCCAGGCACTGTGGCAGCTGTCCCTGAGTTGATAGCTCCCTTATTTGGTGTGAGGCAGCTTCTAGAACCTTCTCCAGTCCTCACCAGCTTTCCTTTACCTTCTCCATGTCCTAAGTCAGGATATTTAGCACTGGTGAAACATACCAGCTTCTCCTGAAAGTCACTCATGCAACATACAATTTCACTTCCAAAGGCCACAATAGCTACAGCCACTGTGGAATTCCCAAACTTCCAACAGGAGAGATCCACACTGAGTGTCTGACAGGGCACCGTTCTCCAGGGGGTCAGGCAGGACCTGGTGGTAAGCTGATTATATCAGACCACCTACGTCATAGGAAGGGCAGCACTTTATTCTCTCTGGAATAGACACCTATTCTGGGTAAATACTCGTTTTCCCAGCCCAGATTTTTTTTTTTTCTTGCAAAACCACTATCCTTAGACTTACTGAATGCCTTAGTCACTGTCATATATTCCATGCAGGATGAAGAATTTTGTTTTCTGACCAAGGAATTGTACATAAAAAATGAAGCATAGCAATACCCACAGGATTAACTGATATTGTATGTTGTTCAGCACTCTGAAGCAGATGAGCTAAAAGAATTGTGGAATGAACCTTTAAAGATTCAATTACAGCACCATCTGGGAGTTAATTCCCTGCGAGCCTGAGATAGTGTTCTTTAGGATGTCAATATCTTCTAAATTAATGACCCCATGTGGTCACCAGCAAGAAACCACATACAATGTGGGTGCTTGCTGAGAGCAAAAGGAATGTGGGATGGATAGTGCAAAAAAAAAAAAAAAAAAGATAGTCATAAATAATGACCACGACCATATGACCAGTTGCAGAAAAAAGGACCACAATGGGTCATCCTATCCACCTGACATTTAAGAATGTCATCTAATTAGATGACTCTGTGTTGAGAATTCAACAATATTGTTCTCATGCCTTGAACCTGCTAGGTATTGCTTATTTACCTTGATAGGTGGGTAAACTTAAAGAGTTGGTGAGTCCAATTTCAGCTGTCCTTCACATAGTTTCACTTCCTGAGTAAATCAACACATTCCTCTGATACCTGGTATATAGACATAGTCTCAAGCTGGTGAATTTCTGTTAGAAGACAGAATCAGATGCTGTTGTATTTCACCTGGTTAGACCAGCAGTACGTCTCCAGAGTCCTACTTCAGAGTTGTATCAGCTCTCCAGTCCTGTGATACTCTAATTTCCATGGTTATCAGTTGCCTGCAGTCCACAGGAGACCACACTGGTCCATTACATGGATAATATGCTCTTGTCTGGACTTGGTGTAGAGTATGTAGCATGACTTTAGAAACCTCGGTAAGACAAATGAGTGCCAGAGGGTGGGAAAAAAAGAATCCCACAAAGCTTCAAGTACTTGCCATCTGGTGAAATGTCCATGTGTCCGTTGGTCTAGGGCCTTGTATTGGTTCTCTACTGCTGTTATACCAAATTTCCAGAAACTTGGTTTTTAAATAAACACGAGCTGATTATCTTCCTATTCTGCAGGTCAAATTTCTGATATGGCTTTCACCAGACTTAAATAAATGTATCAACAGGCTGCATTCCTTTCTGGATACTTCTGGGGGGGGGGGGGATCTCTGATGTGGCATTTTTAAAAAGATCTGAAGAAAGTGAAGAGTTGAAACATGGACACCTTGGTAAAAGCATTGAGGCAGTGGGAGAAACAGGTGCTAAGGCCATCAAGTAAAAGGATGTTTATCAGGTTTAAGGACCACCGAAGAGGCCAGTGAGCACAGGGGAGGGGAGACTGGCAGGAAGTGAGTAGGGAGCAGATTGGGAGAAACTTGTGCTAGCAGGAACTGTAACACCTCCTTTATATGGGACCTTATTTTGAATTACCTGGGAGGAGAGGGGCATCAGAAGGATTTCAACAAAGGAATGACATGACCAAATACCATATTATAAGGAAAAAAAAAAAAGTTTACTTGGGAAGTGAAACTATATGAAGGACAGCTGAAATTGGACTCACCAATTCGTAAGTTTACCCACCTATCAAGGTAAATAAGCAATACCCAGCAGGTTCAAGGCATGAGAACAATACCATATTCTTGTAAGAATTATTTATAAAATAAATAAGATGAAATATTGGTACCTGAGAAATAATCCAAGAAATGGTACATTAATGTATCAGCAGCCCTGGATTAGACATCAGGAGACTAATTTTCTTGTGAATTTTGTAACTATTTATTTGCATGACATTGGATTTATTCTACGCAGTGAACAGGATGTGAGTGTGAAATTAAAAACAACAACAACAACACACTTATTAAAGGAAATCAGTTTCTTCCCCACCTTACCCTAGCCAGGTGTTGAGGTTTCTGACATTTCTTTATATCTTTTCCAGCTTATTTTAAGATTTTTTTTTTTTTTTGACAGAGACATAGTGGGAGAGGGAACACAAGCAGGGGAGTGGGAGAGGGAGAAGCAGGCTTCCCACTGAGCAGGGAGCCCGATGTGGGGCTCGATCCCAGGACCCCAGGACCATGACCTGAGCCGAAGGCAGATGCTGAATGACTGAGCCACCCAGGCATCCCCCAGCTTATTTTAAAATTAAATCAAATGTATCTGTAGTAATTTGGCAATTCATTTCCAATAGTCCTACACAGGAAGAAGCAGGTAAGAACTTTCTCAAACGAACACAATGATTTCTACAGCACTGTCTCTATTCCCTTGGCTTGACTTACCTTCCCACTGAAATAACTTTATCCATAGCAAGACTCCACTGACAGCAAAACCCCCAAATTCGGAGCCATTTGGAAGCTGATAATTTTCTATGCATATAAAATCATTGTTTTAAAAGAATATAACAGCAGTCTATTTTTTAGTTCCAAACTGAGATTTTGAGATTTTGAAAAATCTCCAGTCCAAGACTCTCATTTTGTAAACCTCTGGCATTTCATTCATGGTTGTTATTTATTTGGCTTTGGCTGAAAAGTTGATAAAGGTTTCAATCTCAGGTTATAATAAACCTATATTTCACTGTTGAAAAATATATCATTACATAGAACGAAGTATAGCCATAATGTGATAAGGCTGTTACTTTGCCTAACTAACCAGCAACTACAAATTCATAGAAATAGTGACCTTTTCAAGCTCTTCATTTTCAGATGGTGTCTTTGATTGTAGTGTTATTATTCAATACTCTAAAATAATTCCATTCTTTGTTGATATAATCCTTTTAATTCTAGGACCACCCAGCTTTTACAGTACAATTAAAAATACACGTTCAACAGTTATGGTATGACAAGTTCCTTCCTAAATGCTAAGAACATAAGGTAAATAATATAGATTTAAGCATTTGCTTAATACCAGTAATTTTCCTAAGTGCTAATCTATTCATCCAAAATGCAAAATCCTGGAGGGACCCAACAGTAGCTAGTATTTCCTACTATGTCTGATAGGACTTAGCCTCATCACTTAGAGTAACTACCTGACCACATCATTTCAAAACTAGCAACACTGAGATAACAAAAGAACTGAGATTCATTTACAAACAGTGAGCAGATAATTTTAGACAGCACATTAATGCTATTTTATAGGGAGAAAATTCTTTGTGATAGTGTTCCTCACACTGGAGTCTCTTTTAGTCATGTTTTTGCCATAACTTTGATGAAGCTACTAGTGTTGGAGCTTTGGATAAACAACATTTTATTGCCAATAAATCTTTTGAGTTAGCATGTTCTTTGAACTCCATTAAAAAGATATATGGGGGGAAAAGACATTTTACAGCACTATTCATTTTTATATCATTATTGCAAAGGATAGCCCTGGACAGTGATGCTGATGGCCAAAATATACAAGGATGATTATAACTTTAGTTAAATGTTAATACCTTAGATTCAATGTTTTTCTTTCTTCATTTTTTTTTAGTGGATTTGAACACTGACTTTCCAATAATGGTGCTTATTAATATACCAGTATAATAAAATCATCTCCTATGAGGTTTCAGATATTTTTAATCATTGTAATCAATTGTTTATGAAAAAGTAAAGGCCAAATATAACATCACATAAAAATAACATCATAGACTCATTTATATTTTTAACTAAAGCTTGTTAGTAGTTTTTACTGATTACAAATAAAGCCACTATGAACATTCATAGTGATGAGTTTTTCTGGTGTGTGAACAGAAGTTTTCATTACTTTACAATAAATATCCAAGAGTAGTAATGTTGAATTATATAATAAGTGTATATTTAGTTTCATGAGAAACTGCCCAACTTTTTTCCAAAGTGGCTATATAATCAAAAGGCTCTGTACTTCAAGACTATCCTGTCTTTAGTCCTCTGGCCAGAGACTGGGACTTTTCTTGTTGTTGTTATTGTTGTTTTGTTTGTTTTGTTATTTTTCGTTTGCTCATTGAAATTTCTGAATTGTGGGCTGCTTTAGCACCCACGCCAGGACGTACACATTTTCCCTCTGGCACTCTTCACTGGGGGCATCCCTAGCCAGTCCACCTTTTACTCTCTACCTGTTAGAGATTTCTGAGAGTTGTTTTATGTGTTTTGTTCTGATGCAGTTTTAGTTGTAATTAGTGGGAGGGGAATGTGCTTACTCCATCTTGACTAGAGCTAAAGTCATTGGTCAAAAGCATTTATTTTCAATTCCCATGCATCATGAGAAAAATCACGTATTTTAGAAAGTCAGTTCGGTCACGTTGAAGCCAATTGTGTTGGCTATTCTCTACCTCGGTCTGAGAGGGAAAGATGTTTCTACAGGAACATGTGTCCCAACCTCTCACATTACAGGAAGATTCTTCATTAGCAGGTCTGAGCACCGCATGAGTATATCAAGGGCAGAACAAGATTCACTTTAAGAATGAAAACAAATTTCCACATAGCTGCCTTTTTTCAGCTCTGTGCAAATTCACAATTTAAAATTCCATTTAATTGAACTGAGAAAGCGCCAACCTCTCCACCCACCTGCCCAAAAGCCATTCTGCTCACACTTTCCTGTTGGGAGCACTAGACTTGCATCCCCTGCTTTGAAAGAACTCACAGGACATCTGTCAAATAACCCCACAGAAGCTATACACCAGGGTATCAAAAATATTCTTTTTTTTTTTTAAGATTTTATTTATTTATTTGACAGAGAGAGAGACAGCGAGAGCAGGAACACAAGCAGGGGGAGTGGGAGAGGGAGAAGCAGGCTTCCTGTCGAGCAGGGAGCCCGACGCGGGGCTCGATCCCAGGACCCTGGGATCATGACCTGAGCCGAAGGCAGATGCTTAACGACTGAGCCACCCAGGCGCCCTCAAAAATATTCTTTAAAAAAAAATTCATTCCAAAGCCACAGCATTTTAAAATTAGCATGAGTATCTCACAACACATTGTCATTAATACCTCTGAGTAGAGTTCAATTTGTCAAACTTTCACATTGCTCCTAATGACTATATATTATTTAGAAACTAGTAATTCATGGAAAATGGATGTACAGTACACTAATCTCTTTTAAAAGTATAATTAATCCACTATTTGTTTAATAAGGTAATTACTTGATATAATTACTAATATACATAATATGTACATGTACATTTATTAAATATATGTGTGTATATATAATACATACACAGTTATTTATTATACTTATTGAGAAATGAAAAAAAAATTTGTTTGGGGTTCCTAAAAACATTTTATATTATTTAGAAAAGAAATCTCTCTAAATAAAACACAATGCTTTATCTGGATAAAATATAGACAAACTGAAATCACTTCATACATCTAGATGTGTGTTTGCATTCACTTTATCTTACAAGTCATACATCATCATTCAGATGTTAAAGCAATGTGAAGGATGAGAGATGGTTTGGCTTTTCAAGAGCTGAGAAAAGTACACTTAGGGGAACAAGAGAGAATAGCATTGGTCAAGGATATACCAGTCAGTTATAGGATATACTTTTCCCAGTGTTTATTCCCATACAATATTATGGCTTATAGGGGTTATAAAAAAGATATTAAAAATCACATGAGGGGCACCTAGGTGTCTCGGTTAAATATTCGACTCTTGATTTCCGCTCAGATCATGACCTCAGGGTTGTGAGATAGACCCCTGCAGCTGGTCCCAAGGGGAGTCTGCTAGAGATTCTCTCTCTCTCTCTCTCCCTCTGCCCTTCCCCCTGCTCACATGGTCTCTCTCTAAAATAAATAAATGAATCTTTACAAAAATATATAAAAACATCACATGAAACCCTGTCCTAAAGATATCGATTTACTAACATGTAGTTTGCATGTTTGCTTGTTTGAAGTCATAATGAAGCCAACTTGTATTTGAAGTTCATGCTTTATAGAAGATCATGTTTTCATTTTTATCTTATGTGACAATTACATATGTTGAATTTCTTTTCCAGTAAGGTCTGTTCCATAGGTGGAGCCTTGTCTGACATTGCAAAACAGAAGCGGGAAGATCTGGTCCAGTGTAAAAGGAACTCATCTGTGATATCCCAACTAATTTCGATGGATATTTAGCAAGAGAATCTCTGTACATGACCTTGAAACTTTTTTTTTTCCTTCTCTAAAAGGACAACTATTATAAATACCATGGAGCTGGAAGCAGAGACTCTAGAAGCTCATCCATCACTCTGACATTTTTCTTTATGAAATGAGAAGACCGCATGCATGTGGGTATACATGCACTTATTTACACACATACTGTAGGTAAATTTTCACTCATGAAAGCAACAATGATTTATAGTAAATGTTTCACTTTTTAATTAACAAAACACATAATTAACAATTATCTTTTCCTTGTATTTTAAACATGGAGTTAAAATCAGTATTGTCTAGAGCGTAACCATTGTGACCTTGAATCAACAACAGAGCAAATCATCTTGTGGACAAGTTCAAATAAAACAATAATGATGTGTGAGTGATAAAGCTACTCAATATTTATTTTGGTTCTCTGCCTTCATGGTACTTGAAAGTATTGTACATCCCAGATCCTTATAAGTCAAGCATGGATATATGCATTGCTTGACTAATGCAATTAAATTGGAAGTGGCATATGTTGCTTCTAGGCAAAAGCATTTAATTGTTGGTGTTGGACTTTCCTTTCTCTACCTCAACAATCCTAAAGGCATATGTTGATATGGAAGCACAATGATAAATTATAACATCAACAACAGCTGGCTTAGAGAATCACACAAACTTGTAAAGGATTTTGTGCAAGGTCGAAATAAACCTTTATTATTTTTAAGCCACTGAGATTTTTGGAGTTTCTTGTTACTGAAGCATAACCTATCCTATCCTGACTAAGCCCACTGGCAGTGTGGAAATAAGAGGATTAACATTTATTGAGTGAGCCTAGTAGTGTATAAGAGGCTTTTGAAAGATTAGTCAATTACTCTTCATAATAATCCATATAGTTGTTGGTATTGCTATTGCTGTTTTACAAATGGATTGTCAAAACAGCTTTGTCACATGTGCCATTAATTGCTGTAGCATACTCCTCAACTCCATTTCTGATGAGTTCCTCCAGTCAACTGCATGATATAGTTTTATACTTCCCAATAAAAAATGATTTCCTACATAACCAAGGACCATCCTTGTTCCCGTAAGTCTCTATCTAGAGGCTGCTCTAAATTTGCAAAAGATTTCTCCTACGAGAAACATATAAAAGATGTTTATACCTCTATCCTCATATTTTTTGTTTTTACATGGATTTGTTTCCTACTTAATGTGAGTAAACAAAAAATGTAAATGATTTACAACAACAAATATATTCAAGTAAATCACACTTCTTGGATCTGTCCAGCAAAGTTTACCTCATATTTATGGGCAGGGGGGTATGTAAAATTGGTTAGTCACTGGCCTCTGGGCACAGAACAGCTGTTACTAATCCAGACGGCCACTTACCAGTTTTATGATTTCAGGTAAGCCTTGCAACTACTCTATGCTCTGAGTTTTTCGTATGAACGCTGATATTACATAAGATTTGTGGGAGGATTAAATAAGATACTCAATATGAAAAGTTTAAAACATAGCTTGACATGTAAGAAATAGTCAAGAAATAGTCAATATTGAATATTATTATATACTACATAAAGAGAAAATAAAAACTACTTAATATTATACTGATTTTTGAACGCTTTACACCATGTTAACACTGTAGCAGGCACTATTCCTAAATTACACCATTACATCTTCATGATAACACTGACGCCTCATTGTTCTTACAATCATTCCATAGATGAGGCAATTCACATTTCTGAAATGGCTTGGTCTCAATTCAGAGTCTACTTTTTACACAACAGTAGTCTCAGGACTAGTAACCACCATGCATAGAAGACCAGGGAGATCAAGGCCCAGGGTCTCGAGAATATTAATCTGGCTATTGTTAAGAGGAGAAGACAAAACATTAAAAGCCATGATGGGCTATAAGATATGCACAAATGAAGTATGTAAGAGTTCTCAGGAATGAGCCTGCATCAGACTGGGCAGATGGGTACACAGAGAGGGAATTTGGAATTTTAGCAAGTACAGAAAGATAGGTGGAATTTTGAAAAGCGCAAAAGCATCCCTGGTGAATGGAACAGCAGGATAAAGGATCTTGCAAAAAAAGTGTAGGGTATATTAAAAATAAAGCTAAGAGACTTGAAATTATGAAAGTATTTTCAAAGCAACTGTGACTATAATTACTCTCAGTAAACGATGGTATAATTCCTATTAGCAATTGTATTTATCTATTGTGGAGTAATCCAGAAATTAGTACCTTAAAATAATGTTTATTATTTCACTTTTTCTGCAACTCGGGAATTTTGGAGCAGCTTAGTTGGGTGGTTTTGGCTCAGAGTCTCTCAAGGTTGCAGCCAAATTGTTGGCTGGTTCTGCACTCATCTGAAAGTCTGACTGGGACTGAAGAATGCACTTCCAAATTAGTTCTTCACCACCTACTATCAGGATGTCTCAGTCTCTTGCCATGTGGACCTCTGCATTGGGCTGCTTGAGTGTCCTTACCACAGGGCAGCCAGCTTCCCTCAGAGTGAGTCATTCAAGAGGAAGCAAGGTGGAATTCTCAATATTTTCTTATTACCTAACTTTGGAAGTCACATTTCTTTTTTTTTTTTTTTATTCTTATGTTAATCCCCATACATTACATCATTAGTTTTAGA
>NW_023270615.1:5682433-5692789 GCF_011800145.1 Mirounga leonina | reverse complement strand
GCATAACACCCAGTGCTCCATGCAGAATGTGCCCTCCTCAATACCCACCACCAGGCTAACCCATCCTCCCACCCCCCTCCCCTCTAGAACCCTGTTTGTTTTTCAGAGTCCATTGTCTCTCATGGTTCGTCTACCTCTCCGACTTCCCCCACTTCATTCTTCCCCTCCCGCTACCTTCTTCTTCTTCTTCTTTTTTTTTCTTAACATATATTGCATTATTTGTTTCAGAGGTACAGATCTGAGATTCAACAGTTGGAAGTCACATTTCAAAATCATTTCCTCAAAGTCCTGGTGGTTACACAGCTCATCCCTATTTATTGTGGGAGGGGAGTTTACCAAGGTGTGGATGCCAGGAGGTGGAGAACAGTTGAGGCTGTCTCAGAAGTGGTCTACCATACCCACTCTTTATGTTTAAAATAAAATCATATGTCCTACCTAGGAACACATTATTATAAGAAAACAAGAAATCAAGTCAGGAATCACACTAAAAGAGTTATTTAATGAGGATATCTAGTTTCACAATCTCACTCAATAGCATGAGATTAGAAATATCAGGGGCACCTGGGTGGCTCAGTCGGTTAAGCATCCAACTCTTGATTTTGGCTCAGGTCATGATCTCAGGGTCATGAGATTGATCCCCAGGTCAGGCTCCATGCTCAGCGGGAAGTCTGCTTAAGATTTTCTCTCTCCCTCTCCCCTTTCCCCCCACGCTCTCTCTCTCTCTCTCAAAAAATAAACAAATCTTTTAAAAAAAAGAAGTATCAAATGTCTTCTTCTCTTATATATGTTCTTCCCGTATTTCCTTTCTCATCAAAGTTTTAAGTGCTGTAGGTCTTCTCAGCCATCATAAAGCAGTTGTGGTATGAGATGTTATATGTCTTAGTCTCATCACTTTCTCAAATCCAATTTATTTATTCATATTTTTTTCAATAAAATGCACATCTGAAAGTTAGGAGCTCACCATGACTACTGGGGATCAAACTGAAGATGAAAGGTTGGCAGAGGATTTATCTTGGGGCAATTTGTCAAGACCACTGCTTGAAAGAAAGGAGGAAAAGACCGTGATGATTCTTGGATGATTCGGTGTTCTGTGACATGACATGTTAAAATGGCTCAGGTGATGAAGATGGGCCAAAGTTAGACCTTAGTACCTTCCCACAATCTAACAATTTTGAAAATAAAGCAATCTAGGAGCTGTCACTTTATAGATTATTTTTTATCACTACCAGTTTTAGTTATGTTCCCAAGCCACAGCTATTTCTTCTTGCTTTATCTGTTCTCTTGCTTTTATTGGTCCCAAGTTCAATCAAATGAACTGCTGAAAGTGAAACTCTTGAACTAGCTCATCTGCTGAACAATGAACTCAAAACAAGCCTAGGGCAGCAAACGGGATTTTAATTGCTTACTTCTATTTCTCCTGGGCCTAGCTCTCTAGATGATTACGTGACAAGAGGTCTCGCTGAATTCAAAATTGTGGGACAAAATACCCAAGCACAAATGGTAACCATCCATGACCTTGATCTTCCTGTTTGCATGTCTTTCCTTAGTCCAGGTAATGCTACTTAACACAGTCACCTGGAGATATTAAGAGATTATAGACTGCCCTCACTTCAGAGAGCTCTTGAAAGTGCAGAGGGGGGAAAATAATCGCATTATCCTTGCCATTATTAAGCACTTATTGAAAGCCACCAGAGGGCTAGACATTACACGGAGAGTATCCATTTTGCACACATTAGGAAATGCATACGCCTTTTACTTTAGAAACATATTAACACCATTGCTCTTTCTGTCACTTTTACTTTCATTTCCTATAGAATCTTTTGGGACATCTTAGGTAGTAAGAACTCATTTGGATTGTTTCTCGAGAATGACCTTTCATCCTCCTTGTCAGTTTATCTCAGCTGGGAAATATGTCTATTCCCAGAAATGATCTTCTTCCTCAGCCATTTCTATATTGTCAGAAGGGCAAGGATTCAATTCATCCCTATACAGTTTAATGGAAAGAGTAAAAAGTGACAGAGAAGGATAACTGTTTGCAGCATTTGCTTATGCTTGGCCACTAAAGCTCTTAATATTTCAAGGGAGCCATTATGGATTCTGCAGTATACCAGACACTTTTACATTAAGTACTTATTTAATATACACAATGACCAGTATGGTGGGAAAATGTCCCCATGTTGCAGATGTTGAACCTGAGATGCAAAGAAATTTAAAAACTTTCTCAAGGCTATACCAACAGTAAACAGTGGAGGCACATTTGAACCTCATTCTGTCTAGCATAAAGCGCAGGTGATTTCCAGTTTGCTAACACTGATAGAAATATGGAGAAAGGAAAAAAAATCAACACCTGATTAAAAAGTTTTCCACTTACAATTTTAGTATTAAAAACCATGAACACGGATGCCTGGGTAGCTCAGTTGGTTAACCATCCGACTCTTGATTTAGGCTCAGGTCATGATCTCAGGGTTGTGAGATCAAGTCCCACATGAGGCTCTGCACTGGGCATAGAGCAGCCTGCTTAACATTCTCTCTCTTTCTGTCCCTCTGAACACCAACCCCCCTAAAAGAAAAAAATAAACAAAAACAACAACAACAACAACAAAAACCAAGAACAAATAATGTATGGATATGATTCTGAGTTTGTAAGAGTTGTGTTTGTGTTTATTTCTTTAAGAATATTGTAATTTTAGGGAGCAAGCAAAACATCCTAACATAGAAAAGAAAAGTGATTATGGTTATCTTCACTATTAGGGTATAGTGCTTATTACATCAGAATTCATATAGACAAAAAGCCTAATCACTTCTGAAGCTTATAAATAAATCATAAATATTTCAAATATAATTTAATACTAACTTTTTGCACATTTTAGTTAACAACAGAATAGTCCAAGACATGGATGTTTAACCAATTCTCTACTATTGGATATTTATAAAACTAACATTTTTTCACCATTATAAAAGTATGATAGAAAAAGAGATCAGATTTGTGTTTACCAGGTGGGGTAAGGTGGGGAAACTTGGAGGAAGGTGGTCAAAAGGCACAAACTTAGAAGATAAGTAAGTCCTAGGGATATAATGTACAACAGGATGACTTACAGCTGACATTACTGTATGACACATAGGAAAGTTAAATACATGTTCACCACTTATTATTCTGCAAGGGTAAAGGACGTAGGACTAAAAATTGAAAATTCCTAGAAATAAAATTGTTTCTTCAAAATATATGCATATTTTTAAGATATATGAAATTCTGCATCTTTGAAGATCTCACATTGCTTACTCTTAAAAGGGTTTTTCTTTATAATCTTCCTCTGATATTCAAATTACCCATTCTATTTTCCTTTCTCCAATATTTTTGTTCATACTTAAGAAAAAATTCTTATTTTAAAGAACTTTCTTATAATTAGCAGAGCTGGATTTTATTTCTGACCCAATTTGATATTCTTACTCTTCTAATACAACAAATTCATTTTTGCACTGTTACAGTGAATACGCTTAGTTTTATTTTTATCATCATATTTTACTTGTTATCCTACTTTGTATTTTTACATTTTGGGGGCTTCACTTTGCCCCATGTTTTCTATATCATGCAACATATACTGGTTTCTTGTCCTTAAGCTAGTCATTTAAAAGGCATGCAACTTGCTTTGAATTCTAGAAGTAAAGATCTGTAGTTTTAAAGAAAATCACTGGACTAAAATTTCTCTATTTTCATCAATGGAAATGGTAAGAAAACTCCTTTCAACTCTAGCCTATATTAGGTTAGGCAATTAAGCCACTTTTACTTATTATTTAATCCCAGGCTTCCAGTTTTTATTGATATATCCCACAGCTTTATCTTAATTTTTATTGTTAAATTATTTCATTATAGATCTTCATAGCCAGAAATTAACATTTTTTATTGTTTTGTAACCCATATGTATGAGTCATTTAGATTTTATTCCATATTTACATAGTTACTTCTGCTTCTCTCATAATTTTTCCATAGCTTTCATATAATTTCTTCATTTTGTTTTTATTTGTATTCACTTTTCACTTGAATGAAGTGCATTTTAATTATACAGGTGATGCCCTTTGTATATTTAGGAGCCAAATATGAATAATTCACTTTCATGAGTAAAATATTTACTCATGTTTGCTCAATTTCTATAAACCATGTTCCATTATATTCTGTAGATACAAAGTTGTCTTTCTTCTTTTTTTTTCTTTTAATAGTTATTCCATATTTCTTCCGGATTTTGAAGATTTTTTAATTTATCTGTTAAATTCAAATATATCACTAGGTTGTGTCCTAACATTTACCACTTGTCTGTCTCTTCTCTGTTCACCATGAACCTAATTTACATGTGGTTCTATCATTCCACAAGTTTTCTTATGTTAAAACTAACCATGAACCCATGTCTCTTTGTTCTAGTGACTTCATTAAGAATCATATTAGATGTATGGGGTTTGTTGTTGTTGTTGGCTGTTCTCAGGTCTTATTTTCTCTGACAGCTTTTGTTCATCTTTCTCTCTTATGTTTTGGAAGAATTTCTTGCTTGTTCTGTACTTTCTGATTCAATCTTCTTCAGTGCAAACTCTTGATTTCAAGTGATGCCATCCTAATTCTACTATGCTATATCCATTTTTCTATGATCTTTCTTCATTCTTTTTGATAGCCCCTTTTAGTTTTATTCTGTAATTTCACCTCATCTTTCATTTCTCATTATTTTCTTTAACTAAGTAAACAAAGGAGATGATACAAACTGAAAAACATGATTTCTATTTAACAAATCCTCTTTAAAGGTTTATTTTTTCCTTATATTTTGAGTGCTATGTGTATTTATATCTTTTATATTGCACTTCCTTCATAGATTCCATTATTTTATATTAATGTCATTCATCGTGAAGTGAGATGAAGTACCTTTTGGTCTTCAATTTGCACCAAAAAAAAAAAAAAGGAGTAAATCCCTTTGCAGGTCACGTCACTGATCAACTATGTGATACTAGAATTCCCATTTCAAATATAAAGCTCAATATAGCCAGATGATAAGCTTTCATGTTACTTTCAAATGATTCAGTAGCATAAAGGAGAACAGAAATATACAATTACAGATATTCTTTTGAATATTATCCAAATTCTATACCAGAGCCAATTTCGGCAACCAATTTTTCATCTTGACTTTCACTCAAGTGGATAGATCCAGGTTCCTTATTCTTTTATTGATGAATTAGAAAAGCACCTCTCATGTCAAGAATTGGCTTCATAAAATTCTCTGAAATGTGCACCATGGTCAAAACAAAGCAATCACTTTGTGTTCATTTTGGCTGTGTTTGTACTTAGAATTATGTCTGCAACTAACTACCTTGAAAAGTGGTAGCGAATGGGGTGCCTGGGTGGTTCAGTCCGTTAAGCGTCTGACTCTTGATTTTGTCTCAGATCATGATCTCAGGGCCCTAGGATCGAGCCACTGAGCAGCTCATCTTCTTGTCTCCCTCTTCCTCTGCCCCTCCCCTGGCTCATGCGCTCTCTTGCTCTCTCTCTCTCTCAAATAAATAAATAAATCTTAAAAAAAATAAAAATTAAAAAAGTGGTAGCAAATGATGTCAAACTAAACAGGTCAATATTTATACAAATTTCCTCTTGATTTTTCAATTATTTTTCATTTCACTATTTTTGAGGAAAGTAAAGATGGAGTTTCTTCACTTACTTTACCATCTTTCCATAATGAGTGTTGGGTTGATCAGGTGAAAATAACACAAAACAAATTTCATCCATTTGTGATGATTAGACTCAATTGTAAGACATGGAATACCCAGGCTAAGCGATATTTGAAGGAAGGGAAAAAGAAAATAAACAAACAACCGAAGGAAAATAATACAGTATTTTATAAGGGTGTTCACCCACTCAGAGCACCAGAATCTGACAGCAATAAGCACAAAAGTTTTACTGTATCTCTCTATAACAAATACTAAGAGAAGTTCTTTATGAAGAAAACTAACAAACTTTCTGAAAATCTCTAAGCCAACATTTATGAAGTTATAATGATAGGTTCTCATGTACAATTCTAATTCTTACTAGTATCTGAACAAATCTTGTTTTACTAAGGTTAAAACGAAGAAATCCACGTACCATAGACACTCTGTCAAGTACCCATTTGCAGTAATTACCCAGGATCTACCTCCATTCCATTTCTAAGCTACTGACACTTTATTTCTGTTAACAGGTGTGCTGCCCTTTCAAAACAATAAGGGAAATGCTGGTCAACTCTTTTGTGCTAGGTTACGGGCATGACTGTGACAGTAAAGAATCTTCCTTAGCCCCACTCTGAATCCTTTCTATGTTCTAGGCAATTCATTTTCCCCGTTGTGTTTTGCCTGGGGAGTAAGGGCTATATTTAGCAAGATGATTAATTTTTGCTGTTTTCTAGACCAAAAAGATCTTCTTTTAGTTCTACTTCTACATCAATTCCCCCTACCTACCCCACAAAGATAACTAAGCCCATTATAGGAATGCCTAGCAAACCTATATACCTGCTGAATATGATAACTAACCCCATTTAGTAAAGAGTTGACTTTGAAATCATGATATTTCATACATCCTATTTTTCTAAGAATTACCCCTATCTCTTCCTAGAATCTGCCTGGATCTGATTAGATTGGAAAAACAACCTCTTTTTTTACCCCTATTCTTCCCTTAAAAGGGAATTTTCCCAGGAAGGAGATGGGTTTGAGGTATAGTTCAAATCCATCATTTACTAAACCGTATACACTTTGGAACATACTTAATCTCTCAATGTCTTTACCTATCAAATAACAAAAAGGTAATATCTGTTTTATAGATTTTTTATAATTGATTGAGATAACATGCGTAAGCAAGTTTAGCACAATTTCTGAAACTTATTCTGTATTCAATAAGGTCAGTTTCCTGAAGAACCAGATGTAAACCAGAACTAAAAGTGGATCTTGAATTAAAACTATGCATACTTGCTGTAATGAAATACTATTTTCTGAATTCTAAATGCTGGAGATTTATTTTAAAGTTTTGAAGCTTCTACTATTTTTGTTGATGAAGTTTGGTGTGAATTATATCTTTCTTTATATTAAAAAAAACTTATTTGATGGCAGAATGTGTTGTTAGTATCCAAATATTTTGGTATTTTCGATTACTGGCTTATTTATAAATTGGAGATCTATATTTATTCACTGATAGCTCAATGCATATCAATAGTTGATGAGTGAATGAATACCAATCGCATACTTGGTGAATTTGAATTATTTTCAAAAGTTAATTTGTGACCTTTTGACCTTAATTCTAAAATCCTTGATTTTTCAGAGAGAACTCAGGCCTCAGAAATCCACTGTATCCTAAATACACTATTTGGTTAATAAAAGACAATGAGAAATACCAGTAGCTTCTATCACGTACCAGAAACAATTATAAGATTAACACAATCATCACAATGAATGTATTCGATAGATTCTACTTTCATCCCCAGTTTTTTAGATGATGACACTGAGCTAAGAGAAATGGTCCAGGGTCACACAGTGATGGAGTTAGGATACTGTACTTCGCACATCAAAACATATATCCAAATTTCAGAGGAGAAAGTTGGCTTTTGAATAATTGTGTGAGACCAGATCTGCTGCTTGGGACGTGAGAAGTCTGTCTTTATACGAATTCCTGAATCACGGAAAGGACTGGAAATTGATACACAATGTTAGATGAAAGCCTGAACGCAAAATAATCAACTTAGCTCATCGGCACTTATTTCAAGTCTCAAGGTTGCCACTGAGAAATGGTCAAGCACAAGGTCGGTGCATATCTGCTGTGTCTCTATCTGGAATACATCAAGAACTTTGCCTGGTTACATAAATAAATGGAGTAATTGAGCCCATGCCTCATGTGGAAACTCATGTTCCTAGCAATTATTCCCCCTTAGGAAGGTAAGTTTATTTATCAGTGTCTACTTGCTACACAGTTCAAATAAATCTTTTTCTAAGTGGAGAATCTGACTTGCAGTCCCTGACTATCTGAAAAACATGACCATTCAACCCAATCTAAGATTTACACCTTAGCTCAAAACATGCTCCTAGTGCAAAACGCAGTCTTAGGTCCTGGCTGACAACATGTTGATCTTTCATTTGACATTAAAATCAATTATTGTGAAAAGGAGGAGCAATCACCCTATTAAGGAAATTGCTGCTGATCTTATATTCTGTCACATCAAAGTCAGCTGGAGATTAATATTCTCATATTTTATTGTTAAAACATTTTAATTTCTTTTAAGTGTGCATTTCAGGTTGTGAATCCTTGATGAGAATCCAGCTCAGTAGTTCCAATTTGCATATGAAAGCTACAATATTGTGACACCTACCTGTCAGCAGGTACTTTAACCTCTTGAAGGTATTCACCTGCCAAAAGTTCTTTAATGTTGGGATCTAACTGAAGAATTAAGGAAATAAAAATATATAAATAATATGCCTAATGCTTATTTAAAACCCCTTCCAGATTTTCTGATTTTCTTATTATAGAAAAGAAAAGAAAAAGGATATTTTCACTTTCTGGAGTGACTAAAGAAAGCATTCAACTTTGTTGGGCCTAAATTTGTGGATAACGGTTGGACCCTCCCATATGGGATATATTTAAATGCTCTCTGAGCCTGTTGTATTCTTCTGTGTTTATTTTAAGAAAAAGGAATCTCCAGCCAAAAGCGGATTCTGTGCCCTAGCAGAGATTGCACGGGATGTACTGGGCAAAATAAGAACCGAAAGTTCCATTAAAATCTATCTCTTTGTGTCCCCCCTTCTCTGAATTCTTCAAGCCGAAGTGTTATAGAGAAAACCATAGTAGCCTAAAAATTAAGAGGATCGATTCAAAGTTTATTCAAGAGACTACACCCCAAGAAAAGCAACGTCCCCCCAGTTATACTGCCCTGCTTCTTCTACTGAAAGACTCTTTCGACAAACACACATTTATGAGGCTAAAGTACTGGGAGGGTATGTCTGCCTCTGAATTTCTTTCTTTCTTTCCCTTCTGTCTGGGATAGCTGTGGGAATTATTCACACTCATTATGTTTTCCTCCCTCTGATGTCCTTTGGGCTACTCCACTAAGAAGATTACAGTGCTTTGGGGCCAATAGGTTTTTGTACAAACAGATATTCTGATATCCATATATACACTCATCCATTCTTTCAGCAAACTTCTACTGTGGGGGTAACGTGATACAATAATAAATATTGGGGTCAGACCTATGAGATTGTGATCATTTATTAGCAATGTAAGCAGAGGCATATTACCTCACCAAGTGAATACCAGCAGCTTGAGCCGAACAAAGTATGTTGTAAGGATTAAGGGATACTGCATACGGAAAGACCTAGTACATGCTCCTCAAATAGGAACTTTGAAAGAAGAGGAAGACTTCCAGAGAGAAAATTAATAAGCTTCAGTCAAAGAAATTATTCGGTTTCTATTTTTGCCATTGGCCATGCGAATTTGGTCAAACAATCTATCTCAGATTTATTTTTAAAATAGCCTCAACCATAATATTGACCTCAAAAATTACTGTGATATTTAACTGAGATAAAGATAGATAAATCTCCTAGTGCAAAGTAGATAAATTTTAGATTATTGTTACTCAGAACAGAATATGATGGTGACAGAGAATATGAAGCGAACAGAGAATATGCTGTGGGGCCCGGAACAGAGATATATGACAACCAAGAGCTGGGACAGCACCTCACTGTGTGGGGAAGAATCTGAAAATGTCCACAGTGAGTTAGAGATTGGGCGAAACAGAGTAATGTTAAGTCATTGAGCCCACAGAAAAAGCAGGACTCCCAAAAGAGATCCCCAAACTTTGGAGAAGACAGAGATTGTAAAGATTCGGTTCAACTTAATAAATGCTTACTTTCGGTGTGACCCAGCCACTATGCCAGATACTGTGAATAAAGATGGAAGCTACTAATTTTCCTGAAATGTGCTAGAGTATTCCATTTGAGGTATGTATCCTAGAACACTGATTAGAGAGACTAATTCTTAAGAAATGGGAGGAAAATAAACATGGCAGAGAACATGACATTTGGGAAATCCCAAAGAAGCAGGCATTGACAAACTGGACAAGGAAAGAAAGGATGTTGTATGTAGTGAGGGAAGAAAATGAAAACAGAACTGGGGATTTCATGGTATATTCAGGGAATAGTTAAGAACGCATACTCTACAAAGATTTTGGACTCTATCCTCCATGTAACAGGGTCTTTATGCACAGAAATGCCATGATTAGAGTTCCATTTTCTTTCTTCCTTTCTTTCTTTTTCTTCCTTTCCTTCTTCCTTCCTTCCTTCCTTCCTTCCTTCCTTCCTTCCTTCCTTCCTTCC
>NW_023270615.1:5571087-5682423 GCF_011800145.1 Mirounga leonina | reverse complement strand
TCCTTCCTTCCTTCCTTCCTTCCTTCCTTCCTTCCTTCCTTCCTTCCTTCCTTCCTTCTCTCTCTCTCTTTCTTTTTCTTTCGAGACAGCAGGGGGAAGGGGCAGAGGGAGAGGGAGAGAGAGAATCTTAAGCAGGCTCCATGCCCAGCTCAGAGCCCACGCGGGGCTCGATCTCATGATCCTGAGATCATGACCTGAGCTGAAATTAAAAGTCAGATGCTTAACCGACTGAGCCATCCAGCCACCCTAGGATGGTATTTTCAAAAGATGATTCTGAGGGTAGTAAATCAGAAAGGGAGGTTTAGGAGAAAAGGAACCCAGAAAAGATGTCATTTCTTTCTTCTTTTTTTTTAAATTTAATATTTTATTTATTTATTTTAGAGAGAGCAAGCATGAGAGAGTACAAGCGGGGGGAAGAGCAGTGGGTGAGGGACGGGGAAAGAATCTCAAGCAGATTCCATGCCGAGCACAGTCTGAAGTGGGGCTTGATCTCATGAACCTGAGCTGAAACCAAAAGTCAGGTGTTTAACTGACTGAGCCACCCAGGTGCCCTGAACATGTCATTTGTTTTTTAAATAAATGTTTATTAACTACCTGCTGAATATGCCAAATGGATGCTGTGGATTCAACAATAAATAGTAGGGTCAAGGCCTTACTCATTTCTTGCCCATGGCAATAGAAGGATTAAGAATGATAGTGAATTATTTGTTTTGTTTTGTTTTTTCAACTTGGGCATGATGATGTAGAAAACTGTTTTTCAAACTTTTCAATTGAAATATCCATAATGGCTAAGGAAACTTGAGACATAACCTCAAAGGGATCTCTAGGAGGGATAAATTGAATAATATATAAAATGCTTGACCCATAGTAGGTATTTGTTTTGTTACTGCTTTCACTGTCCTTGTTAGTCATAAAATGTAGATACATGGAACCTTGAACCACTTTTTCCCTTTGTATTCTTGTATTTCATCGATGAAAAATAAAAGCTTATCTCTGTCTTTAATTCTTTCACAATATACTCATGTTCTTAGTTTTGGCTCCTGGCCCTTCTCTGTTTTGCTGTAAGTTTGATTTTTCTTTTTTCTTTTTTTTTTTTTTTTCTGACTTCCTCACTTCACATCAGATTGACACCTTTAACTGCTACCATCATCACTGCCATTGGTGACTTCTGGCAAGATACCACCCTTGCCAATGCAACTAAGACTTAGCACTTTAATTACACAGTGACTTGTCTGCTGTCTTCACAGAGTCCCTTAGGTAAGGTATGACATTTATGCTCAGAGGAAGCAAGGGGTCCATGTAAACAAATCATAATCAAATCTAAAGTCAATTCTTCATTAATTATGGACAATTTCAGCATTTCATTATTTGCATTGGTATTATTTACAAGTTTTAAATGATGCAAAAGATTATACAGTAAAAAGTCTCTGTCTACCCCTGTTACCCAACACCCATTCTTCAGGGGTGGGGTAAAAGAGGGAAGTGTTCACAGTTCTTCCACTGTCCTTTCAGAATATTTTATGCATATAGGAGCAACACAATAGAGACCGTTTTACTTTTATAAACTATATATAGGATTGTTTAGTTTGTTTATCACCTTGCTTTTTTCACATAATAATGTATCTTGAAGAGTGTCTTCACTTTTTTTTTTTTTTTACAGCTGCATAATGTTCTCTTTTATGTGTGCATCATATATATAACAGTTAAGTTATATTTAGGTACTGCAGTTGGAAAAAAAAAATTATGAAAGTTTTATCAATAGTCCCTTTTGGGTCCTAAACTGAAAGGAGTTATTTGAGATGATAGCTTGAAAACGAGAAGAGCTCTATCTTCTGAACACTACCAACTGGACAAGTGGTTCTGCAAGTTTGCATAGTTAGAGCTTGGAGTATATCAAGCTATTGCCAAACTCCAACATACTCAAAAAACTGAATGTGAAAATACCAACAAAGGTGACTATGCCTTTATGAAAAGGTATTTTCCCCCAGAAATGACCACTGACAGCTGTTTATCTTTATAACATTAAGCACAAATGGTTGAAAATACAAAGTTATGGAACTTAATTTATAATCTGGCTTTTTTCAGTCAAACTCTTTAGGAATATCTCCTCAATACACAATGTGTTTCCACTAATGTGTGTACTTAAGGTTTGTGCATCTGTATTTCTGCTTAAAATGTGAGCTACAATGATTACTAGAACTAAAATTAGTCTGTATCACACACATGTAACAAAACTTAACTAGATAGTTTCACAAACATTAATTTTAACATGCACACTTTTTTTTTTTCTATTCTTGGGCATTGTTTTCAAGGTTACTATTAAGCTAGATATATTAAGGCTTACAGAAATCCCCAAACCTACAAACTCCAAACAGTTTTAACACTGCTAAATATAATACCCATTTTACAGCTCCTAATTTTCTAGGTCTCACAACAGTATTTTCATTAATTCCCTGCCTCCAGCTAGCTTATCTTCAACCATAATTCTGCTTTATTTAACTATATTTAAGAGTCCTTTTAGCACTTGGGAAAACTTCACACAAACCAAGTAATTTTCAGTGTGGCTTACTTTTAAAAAAAGAAAGAAAAAAGGTTCACATGGCTTTTAATATTAATATTAAATGATTCTAAATCAGAAATTATTTGAATAAATAAAAATTCATTGCTGTTCTGCCAATATTCACAAGTAGAAGTTTGTTGTATCTATGCCAAACTGATTAAATGTGGGTTAGGTCAACTAACTCATTTAGTTGAGCCATTACACAAGTGATTATCCATAAGCCATGTTAATATAATTTACCTAGGAAATTTGGGGAAAATATTAATTTCCCTTAATCTCCTCACACCTTAATCATCAATATCCCTTACCACCACCCCCACTCAGTAACCAAACTTATTACATGCACACACACACAATCCACTGTGCCTCACTAAGGTTTTATTGAAGAGTTGTGGGTAGAGAAGAGGAGCAAATACAAGGCACTTTCAGATAAGTTATACCTGAAAACAAAATCTGTAAATTTGATAGCCCTTTTCTTTGCCTTGTAAACATTCTGTTCCAGTACACGCATGGAAAAAAGTGATATGGGGAAGCAATTCTAGATTATTTGAATAGTAGACTAAAAACCATGGAGGGTCACCAAAAACAAACAAACCAAAACAGTAAAAAGGTTGATATATTCTGCATTTACATACAAAGAACTTCAAGGACTTCAATTATCAGGGGGAGAAAAAAAAACAGGTTCTGCGATTGTTTCACTCATTTTCCAAATATAGAAATTAACTCCAGCAAGTTTGAACAGAGAGTTTGGTGGACAGAAAGCAGACTAGATCCAGGAGTTCAAGAAGGGATTTATTTCACTCAACATAATACCCTCCAGTTCCATCCACGTCGTTGCAAATGGCAAGATCTCATTCGAAGCGGGGGAAATCGGAGGGATAGACGAACCATGAGAGACGATGGACTCTGAAAAACAAACAGGGTTCTAGAGGGGAGGGGGGTGGGAGGATGGGTTAGCCTGGTGGTGGGTATTGAGGAGGGCACATTCTGCATGGAGCACTGGGTGTTATGCACAAACAATGAATCATGGAACACTTCATCTAAAACCAATGATGTAATGTATGGGGATTAACAATAAGAATAAAAAAATAAATTAAAAAAAAAAAAGAAGGGCTTTAAACATGGGTGTTAGCATTCAGATGCCATCTGAATCTGTTGACCATTTTGATCCTTATTTGCATTTTGTTTTGTTTTTAACCAGTGAGAGTTGGAACAAAACAAAGGTTTTCAAACTGGTACAAGAGCTCTACTGAGCAGCTAGGTTTGAGATTTCCCACCTTCACAGCGATGACTACCTCAGAGTCTTTTTTAAAGTCCCTTTAACATATTTACCTTTAAGTGAGATTTCACTTGAACAAAAAATCTAGTCCAATGAGTGAAAATCACTAGACTAGAAAAAGCCTCTTTCACTCAAGGATCAAAGTGTCCTGTAGTTCTCTAATCAGGCAAACTCATGGTTATGAACAGAGTGACATTTTGATTTGCAACGTGGAAAATTTTAAGAGGGAACTACTGAGTGAAGCTGAGGCAAGGAACTTGGGAACATGAGCCACATTTTTGACACCATTTTATTCTCCACTTTGTTATCTTAACAAGTCTGTAAAGGATGAGTCTTTATAAAATGTAGACCACGTCGCCCTTTAAAAATCTTCAGAGAACTACTGATAACTCTTGGGTAAAATTTATACTCCATGGCCGAGATAAAGGACATTCTATGGCCTGGGTCCTGGGGCCTGCCTCTAGCCTTAATAGCCATCACAGCTTACAAAGGCCCCACTCACTGACCTCCTCAAGCTACTGCATTTACAGCTCTGGAACTTGCCATGCTTTGTACTCATCTTCCAACCTTTGCACATGTTCATATGTACTCACGCTTCTTCCTAAACGCCCACTGCCCTGAGTCCACCTTTTTTTTTTTTTGTAAATCAGTGAAGTTTTTACCTTGACTGAGCTAAGGGATTTTATTGCTTTCAGGAATCATCCTCTGACCCTCCTCTCAGCAGGCTGGATCAGATGTCTCTCAAAGTGGTGCTGATAAAACCTAAATTTACCTCTGGACTATGCTTATGCTTCTGAGTTGTGATTTTGTTTAAATTGTCTTTCCCCACCACTATACTAGCAACTCTTCAAGGAAAGATACCACATCTTTTAACCTTTTCAGGGCCTCCTAGAGAACATAGTAGGTGATCATTAAATGTTCCTGGAACAAATGAATGAAGAGACAGCTAAGGATTACATATTCTGAAGATACTAAGACCAACTGGCCAAAGATTAAATGCTCTGCGAGGTTTTTATAATCACACTGCACTAACTGCAGCAATTTTCAGCTGGGACATAACCATGCGCCTGTCAATTCTAAGATAACAGATTTTTTTTTTAACATTTTTATATTTCTAATGTCTATTTGTAGTGTTGACTGTCATTGCCCGTCCTTCAGTAAAAATAAAAATGGCTATGCCAAAACTTGCAAATCAAGTGTCAGTGGCTTAAAAGAAAATCTCAGAGACAACTGTGAAGCATTATTTTATCCTCTAGAAACCAGAGAGTTGCAGGGAAGGATCGGGGATGGGTGAATTGGAGGGTTCTGTCATTATTGCTGAAGGTTGGTCAAAAGGAGCCCAGCTCCAGATAAACCACAAAACTGGTTTAAGAGTCCTGCCTTGGGTGCCTGGGTGGCTCAGTTGGTGAAGCAACTGCCTTCAGCTCAGGTCATGATCCTGGAGTCCCGGGATTGAGTCCCGCGTTGGGCTCCCTGCTCAGGGGGGAGTCTGCTTCTCCCTTTGCCCCTTCCTGCACCCCCCCACTCATGTTTTCTCTCTCAAATAAATGAATAAAATCTTAAAAAAAAAAAGAGTCCTGGGCGCCTGGGTGGCTCAGATGGTTGGGCGTCTGCCTTCGGCTCAGGTCATGATCCCAGGGTCCTGGGATCGAGTCCCGCGTCAGGCTCTCTGCTCCTTGGGAGCCGGCTTCTCCCTCTGCCTCTCTCTCTCTCTGTCTCTCATGAATAAATAAATAAAATCTTTAAGAAAAAAAAAAAAGAGTCCTGCCTTGATGACACTTAGTTCTCTCTGAAATATTTCAAGAAATGTCCTTTGTTAAATAGAAAACCATAGGCCCACAGTGGTGTCACGTAGGCCAAGCCACCAAACCAGGGCTTACTACCTTATTTAATTGCAGTTTCAACCTCCCCCAGAAATTTAAGTCTTAACTGGTCAGTCAGGAATTTTCTGATCAGCACCAATGAGGTCATTTGTCAAAAGGCCTCAAAAGGAGGTGAGGTAATCTACCTAATAAGACCCCTCGCCCTTCCACTTAGGGGAAGGTGACTTTGCCTGGAACAACCCTTTATTTTCTTTTGCCAACAACTTTCTCACCCCACCCTACTATCTATAAAAACCTTCCATTTTGTACAAGTCCTCAGAGCTCCCCTCTGAGGGAATGGGATGGGATGCTGCCTCTTTCACGAATCATTTAATAGAACCAATTAGGTCCTCAAATTTACTCAGTAGAATTTTTTTTTAACAACTTTTTAAAAAAAAATTTTTATGTTATGTTAATCACCATACATTACATCAGTTTTTGATGCAGTGTTCCATGATTCATTGTTTACGTATAACACCCAGTGATCCATTCAGTACGTGCCCTTTTTAATACCCATCACCAGGCTAACCTATCCCCCCACCCCCATCCCCTCTAGAACCCTCATTTTGTTTCTCAGAGTCCATAGTCTCTCATGGTTTGTCTCCCCCTCCGATTTTCCCCCCTTCATTTTTCCCTTCCTGCTATCTTCTTCTTCTTTTTTTCCCATTTACAATTGCACCCAAAACCATAAGATACCTAGGAATAAATCTAACCAAAGAGGCAAAGGATCTGTACTCAGAAAACTATAAAATATTCCTGGAAGAAACTAAGGAAGACACAAAGAAATGGAAAAATGTTCCATGCTCATGGATTGGAAGAACAAATATCGTGAAGATGTCAATGCTACCTAGAGCAATCTACACATTCAATGCAATTCCTATCAAAATTCCATCAACTTTTTTCAAAGAAATGGAACAAATAATCCTAAAATTTCTATGGAACCAGGAAAGACCCCGAATAGCCAGAGGAATGTTGAAAAAGAAAAGCAAAGCTGGTGGCATCACAATTCTGGACTTCAAGCTCTATTACAAAGCTGTCATCATCAAGACAGTATGGTCCTGGCACAAAAACAGACACATAGGTCAATGGAACAGAAGAGAGAGCCCAGAAATGGACCCTCAACTCTATGGTCAACTCATCTTCGACAAAGCAGGAAAGAATGTCCAATGGAACAAAGACAGTCTCTTCAACAAATGGTGTTGGGAAAATTGGACAGCCACATGCAGAAGAATGAAACTGGACCATTTCCTTACACCCCACACAAAAATAGACTCCAAATGGTTGAAAGACCTCAATGTGAGGTAGGAGTCCATCAAAATCCTAAAGGAGAACACAGGCAGCAACCTCTTAGACCTCAGCTGCAGCAACTTCTTCCTAGAAACATCGCCAAAGGCAAGGGAAGCAAGGGCAAAAATGAGCTAATATGTTTTTTTAACAACTCGATGGGATAGGAGACTATATTGTATGGGGAAAAGTGGACAGCAGTATTCTCAGTTGAGAAGAGACTTTAAATGTGAATAAGTTAAATACCTTATAACCAATTTATTTTGCTTACATTTTTTATATATGCTCAAAATAAATACTTATGTCTAATTGACTATAAAATGGTTCCTTCAGTAAGTATAAAGTAAAAAATTCTAAGTTATAAGAAAGTGCTTATCAAATTTAATCAGCTGGTTTTTTTTCTTTGTTAGTGATATATGAAATAATGGTGGGATTTCCAATCAATGATATTTAGATTTAATTTTATGGAGTCAATTATGGGACCAGGCACTAGGTCAAAATCTAAAATTTGGGCACTTTTATTATTTAAGTGATTTAGTTCACAGCTTAGGTTTATTTAAAATTATCCTATACTTTGCTAAATTACTTCCCAGTTCCTTATATTTAAACTAAATTATCAGTGGGATTGGATGGCTCATGTGGTTTTTTTTTTTTTTTCCACTCAAAAGAGATTGTGGAGATGACGTGCTGTATTTTTACTAAAATTTGAAGTTGTAATGTAGAAATAAATATGCCAAAGTAGAGAGTTTGCTCACCACTAGCGTGAAACACAACATGTGCATTTTAGTTATTAGGATTTCAAATCAATATACCGAGCCACATATCAAATTCATTTTACTTGTCCAAATCTGCTTTCCTTTCCTCCCACCAATTGACAAAAATTCATTTTTTTTTTTTTTTGGTAGCCTTTTAATGCCTTGGTTGTTTGTCTTTCAGCACCAGGATAATTCAGTGGCAGTGAATAGCTGGGATAGAAATCATGGTGCATTTCTCCTAAGCATATGCTGCATGTGGTGAAGCACTTCATATTGTGGAAGGAGATATATTTAATGGATGATTCATACCATTTTTTTTTAAATAAAAAGGAAGTAGCTTTCTTTCAAGTATAAAAGACTTGGAAGGAAATTTAAAAAAAAAATATAAATACATGTAAAACTCACTTGGCAAATAGATTTTTAACATGCATATTACTGCTGTCTCCATCTTTTCATCTTTAGACCTATGTTATTAATAATTCAAAGTCTGCATTAGGATTAATTTTGCTGGAAAGATTTCTAAATAAAGACACGGTAAATAAAGATATTTGAGTCCCCCAAGAGTGCACTTTTATTATCGGAAGATACGGCAAAAAAAAAAAAAATTGCTAGAATAGCTAAAAAGCATAATCAAGGTTGCAGAAAGTCTTAGAGATTGTGTGGGAGGGGTGTGTGTGTGTGTGTGTGTGTGTGTGTGTGTGTTTGGCTTTAAAGAAGGAAGACAGCCCATTTCAATGGGAACCTAATTATCTAGAGCTGGTTCCTTGGGGTCACCCGTGGACCAATTTTGCAGTCAGGGAAATGCTTTTCTTTCATGAAGACACTGCTTTCCCCCATTCCTGCAGCTCCCACTCAGCACCAATGCCACCTTTCAGCTTGTTTCCACTCACTAACCCCAAACACCTTATTTAAATTTCAGATGGCAAAATGACTTGATTAAGAGTTTAAGATCTGTCTTTCCATCATTTTTATTGCATTTCACATCCTGCCTTTCACAACCACTGTTTGTTTTTCTTGCTAAAATTTTGATATTTGTTATGTTTGGGACACACACTGTGTTTATTCTTAGAAAACATTATTTTGATTATTACAGGAAAGAAATGTCTCCCAATGTTTCTTTTTGAAAAACGCACACACGCATGTGCACACACACGTATGTGTCTGTGGTCTGTGTGTGTATACATGAATTATGAAATGTCTCAAATGCATATTATGGATTTTTTTGAATAATAAGGAAATAGCAGACCAAAAATGCATAAATCCTATCATTTGGTTTCTATCCTGCAAAAGCAGTTCTCTAAGAGTAAACCTCTTTAAGATGTATAATCTGAGTTAACATTTATTTAGCATTTACTATGTACCAGACACTATTCTACATCCTTAATATATTAAGTTATTTAGTGTTGGCAGTGTATCTATTTTATACTCAAGGAAACTGAGATGCTGGGAAGCATATAGCTAATAAGTAGAAATCCTGGGATTTGAACACAGTCTGAGCAGGGCTTTTGCTCTTAATTCCCCATACTACACATCTTAGCTATTCTAGACTAGTCTCTATTGGATCTCAGCTTGCTGTCTGGCTTTCATCCAATTACTCCACATCTCCTGTTCCAGGTTTTCATACCTGTAAATATAAAAATTAAACTAGATACTTTCTAAGGACCTTTCCACCTTCCAGCTTTAAAGCCACATGCTTGAGAAGTTGAGCAGCAGAACGTGCAAAAATCTGACTGCTCAGGAGCTCAGGAAGGGGAACGCATGCCTGAAGAAAGATACTGTTGCCCCATCACAGGGTTTTCAGATAGAAATTAGCCAACGGAATAATTATATTTATTTATACTATAATTCTATTGACTGTCTTCTCAGGTCCTGGCCAGCAACAGATAAAGAAGAATATTACAGACTTAAAACCCCTAAGAATGATTATTACAATATGTAGCAGGGAGTTAAAATGCATTATTAGAAGTTCCATTTCAGGTATAAGCACTCAGCATGAGGGGTGACCAGAGGTGGTCACTCAATTTTGGGAGGGAGTGGTTGATGCATTTATTTATTTTCCTTGTTCTGACTTGAGAGGTTGTATTTGGTCTGTGTGACCATACTTTCAGCCTCCACTTTGGAGGTCTAGACTATGGGGACTCAAAACCATAAGTGTATATTTGAGTAAATTAAACTATACCCAAACATAACAATCTACAATTTTATTTCACAAAGAAGAGCTCAACACTGACTGCCTGGGAAATCAATGAGAACATTATTTCTCTTACACTGTCATAGCTTTTAATGAAAAAAAAAAAAAACAAAACACACACGTTTTTGTGTTTCAAATGGGGACCTTAATTTATTACACTTACTGCTGCAAAACCCAGAAAATGCTTGGCTCTAATGTGTATGTGTGAAAGTAGCATATTTTACCAAATATAGGATCTTAAAATCCTATTGTATTTAGTACTTTGGGTACTGATATAAATTTTCTAGGATAGGTAATATTAGGATTTGAAGTGACAGATCAATGATACCTCCTCTCCAGCCTTCATTCTGCACCAATTAAGGAAAAAGAATACAGCTCAAGAAGACAGAGAAAAAAAATGTCAGCATTGACATTAGTGGAGATTTTAGACAATATGGATGGAACTGATGGGCTGTGGAGGGTGCTTTCAGAGACACTGTTGAAGAAGTCAAGCATCAGATGAGAACATAGCTGAGAAACTTTCACCTTTCTTTCAACCATTTGATGAACAATTCTAAGCCCAATATGTTCATATTCATGAGTAAATTAGTATGCTCTTGGGCACTTGGTAACAAGTAAGATAATAAAATAGTACATGAACAATCGACAAAAGTCTATAATGTTTTCAGAATAAATATAATCCCTACCATCAAATAGCCTTCATTTAAGTTGTAAGAGAGTAAGATATTAAGTAAGTATTGAAAAATATTAACCTCAACCAAATGTACTGACTTGAGGGACAAGAGGATATTAGTAAAGATAGAAATGATGCCAGGTTGCAGTAAAGAGAGATGCCTCCTATTGGATAAGAGTTTCAATCCGAAATATAGAGGAGGTCTGAGAGGCGAACAGAATAAGGAAACAAATGTGAAGATCTACACAGTGTGTGCCCCATATGTACTTGCTGAATGAGTCAAGTGACACTTGTGAAGGAGAGGGAATGATTTAGTTTGGGATAGAGGACCCATGATGAGACAACAAGGAGCGGCCTGGACCAAAGGTGAAAACTGACTTCCAGGTGCTTGAATGGCAGAAAGAGAAAACCCCCTTATGCTCGTAAATGTGTCTTACCTGAAGAAGTTATTTTAACAATATTGTTCTAGAGGGGAAAATCTAGAGATGCATGAGCAAGAAAAAGGCTGTAACAGGAATGCAGGTATGACATAATGAAGACTTAGAATAGAGGGGCAGCACTGGAGGTAGAAAAGAGGGTGAGTCTGACAGACACTTATGGGGACAAGAGACTCTACAAAGGGCCTGGTACACTATGTTTGTAGACTCAGGATTAACTGGGAAGTCCTCATTATGACCTAAATCCAAAGTTCAAGGGGGAAACAGATGATTTGTGAATTTATAAGGAAGCTAGAGATGCAGTTCTGGATTTTTTTTAAGATTCGATTTATTTATTTTTGAGAGAGAGAGAGAGAGAGAGAGAGGGAGCGAGCATGGGGAGGTAGGGGCAGAAGGAGAAGCAGACTCCCCGCTCAGCAGGGAGCCCAATGCGGGACTCGATCCCAGGACCCTGGGATCATGACCTGAGCTGAAGGCAGCCGCTTAACCAACTGAGCTACCCAGGCGCCCTGGATTTTTTTCTAAGCTGTGAAATATGAAATCTTGTTTCAGATGACAGAAAGAGTTTCTGACCAGGAACAGGTCTTGTTTATTTTCTGATTCCTTTTTGCTTCCAACTAGTTTCAATAGTACGAGAGCAATTATAACCAAACAGAGAAAGACAGCCCTGCAGGGTGCTCAAATCCATACTGAAAAGGATCAGATATTCTAGAATTAACAGAAGATTCCAACCAGCTTTTCAAGATATATAGAACACTGAGGTAGATGCCCTATATAAACTGGGGTGTCTACCATTATTCAAAGAGTGGTTAGACTCACTGGAGTTAAAAGTGTAAGAAGCAGGGGCGCATGGGTGTCTCAGTCAGTTAGGCATCCAACTCTTGATTTCTGCTGAGGTCATGATCTCAGGGTGGTGGGATCAAGCCTTGCACTGGGCTCCATACTCAGTGGGGAATCTGCTTGAGATTCTCTCTCTCCCTCTTCCTCTACCCCTCCCCACCCTGTTTTCTCTCTCTCTCAAATAAATAAATCTTTAAAAAAATGTGAGAAGCAATAGCTGTCTTTTCGTTTTAACTTAAATGAAGTAAATATAAATAGCACCTGGTCATTTATAATTTTTTGTAAGTATCTCCTTTCTCATCATGTGGTTATATTTATGATACCAACGTATGTTATTACCACAGGTAACCTGACCCAAAATGTTCACCTTGAATTTGATTTTTTTAAAGTATGCCAAAAATATATTGTAAGTTACTCCTTCCTTTGCTACATGCAATTTGGTTATATTTGCAAAGGAAAGGTTCTATCTTGCTCTTAAGTAATCTTCACAAGTATGATACAATTTATCATAATTCTCAGAGACAAAGGGAATGTACTTGCACAGCCATCAGCTGTAAAATAAAAGAAATGCTAGATTTCAACTCTGTGCAACTTTGTAACAATTATGCTGATGTTATATAGTTCTCTGATTTTAGGTTTTATTCATTCATTCATTCACTCAGTCACAATTACCTGGGTAAAGTTTTAAGTACGTCTTTTTCAATGTGATCTTTTTCAGATGTGATCTAAGGTTTTAACATGTGAGCAAGTGTGCCAAGGATTTTCATCTTTTAATTTTTATTGACAAAATTTAAAACTGGAGGAAAGGATTTTCAGTACATATTTTCCTCCATTGTTACATCTGCTAACTGATTAAATTATGCTGATGAGATAGTAGCTCCTGTAAAAAACCAGCAGTGGGCATTTTGCAATAAACGGAAACAAAAGTCTATCAATTTGGTACTTGTCAATTTGCGTTCTTGTAAACAACAACAACAACAACAAGGGGTAGGAAGAACAAAGATGAAAAATCTTCCATTTCAAAATTGTCTTAGTTGGGGTATTCTGCAGCTCATTGGTAGGGTCAGCTGATGCAGGATTTCAAGGCAATTAGAGTAATTCAAACCGCAGAACATCCCCGTGGGCTAGTTTGAAGGTACCTTCGAAAGATGCTCTTTTTTTCCCCCAACCCTGGTTGCTGCCACTTCTAGCAGCTGCTTTCTTTTTGACAATTCGTCACTCCTGAAAAATGTTTGCAAGCAGTTTGGATAATTTCCAATTCATTCTTGCAGGAAATGAGGATTTGCTTCCTCACTTGGGATACCTGCTGCTAGGTTTATTCACTAATAAGCATGATAAATGTTTTAGCCTTTGATCAGTGCTAATTTAACAAGTAAGCTCCCCAGAAAAAAGTCTTTGAGGCTCAGAGGCTCAAGACGGCACAAGAGTTGGAAATATGATTGATTGTGTTTCTGTGAGAAATTTCCATAAAAAACTTTTATCACACTGCTATGTTCTGAACAATTAAATCAAAAATGAAAGATAGTTACCCTCCAAAGAAGGACAGAGAGGCAGCCCAGCAAACTTCACAAGACACTTTTTTTTTTTTTTAAACCATCTCAGGCTAATTTTCCAGAGAAATATCAGTTTTCTTTTCAAACAAATTCCATCCACATTACTTTATCTATCTCTTTATCCTCATCCCTACCCATCCCCTTCACACATGATTCTGTTCTCTTCCCCCTTGCCAGACCTAGAAGTAATACTTTCAGTAAGCTATAACATGATATATATTGTGAAAACTGAACAAATCAAACAGAGGAGAAATAGATATCTAGGAGTTGTGTGTTTAGAAGCCACTACTGTCCAAAGGACTCAGACAAAAACTAAATAATGCGAGTTGCCATTTATTAACTGAAGAGCAGTCCACACATCCAACTCACCCAAGTAGATACCAAAAGTGAATAAACACAGAGAATGCCAAGTTCTCTTGGTTCCATACCAAATTTTTTAATTTTCTCCAGCATGAGACTATAAAAGTTTGTTTTTTTCCACCGTACAGAGAAGTTATGTTTTCAGTTTACCATGAAGAAGTAATCTGAACTGCTACCTACAATCAGTTCTTGAGTACAGCAAAGGTTGTACTTCCAAACGACATTCAAAATATCTAACTTTTGTAAAATAAAAGATACGCAAACAAATGAGTCATCCCCTTGCCAACAAAATGCTCTCTGTGGGAGAAACAGGCATAGGATATAGGTGTAGGTAGAATCTAGTCATCAGTAATACACATTTTCTGCTGTTAAGATTTACACTATAGGATGACAAAGTTAAGAAGTAATTCTATTTTATTTTATTTTATTTTATTTTATTTTTTTAAGATTTTATTTATTTATTCTTCAGAGACAGAGAGAGAGAGAGAAGCAGAGGGAGAAGCAGAGGGAGAAGCAGAGGGAGAAGCAGGCTCCCAAGGAGCAGGGAGCCTGATGCGGGACTCGATCCCAGGACCCTGGGATCATGACCTGAGCCGAAGGCAGACGCTTAACCATCTGAGCCACCCAGGCGCCCGAAGTAATTCTATTTTAAAAGAAGAATCAGAAAGGGAAAGATAAGAAAGAAAACTGCACCATGATCCAATGATATAAAGGTATCTAAAAATACTAAGAGAATACAGGTACTATTTACTATATATAAGCATACACAGTAGTAAAAGTTTAAGAACAGAGAATAGTGGTTGGTTACCTTATGCAATAAAGGAGGGAAGGAGGCAAATCGTATCAAAAAAAAGGTTATAAAGGGGCTCTTCTTGTATCTGCGTTGTTTTATTTTCAGAAAAACAATCAGAACCTTTAGCACTTTTTAAAATCATGATGGTAGCTACCCAAGTGTTCATTAATTTTTTTCTGAACTTTTCTATAGATTTGAAACATTTCATAAAATATATAAAATATTAAATGTATTATAGTTTATATAGCAATTATTCTAATTTGAAAGAAGAAAAATGCTAGAAGATTGTTAGATTGGGGAAATGCTCTAAATTTATTTCATTTCCTTGACTGATTTGACAATATTTAACATTTTATCCTATGAGAAAGATGGAAAAACATGGTGCTGAGAAGGTTGTTAACAAATCAAAACACCCGCCCTTTTTTGATGATTGGTTTGCCCTAAAATTTTGTGTTATTATTTCTACAGATAACCTGTCAAAGGGATAAAGAGGAATTTTCCAAGCTCATATTGGAGTTGTGGTATTATATTTTGACATTATGTAATCAGAAATCTTTAAAAAAACTAGGCATATATATACTCTGGATTAGAAAATCTGGTTTTACATGAGAGACGATGGACTCTGAAAAACAAACAGGGTTCTAGAAGGGAGGGGGGTGGGAGGATGGGTTAGCCTGGTGGTGGGTATTGAGGAGGGCACGTTCTGCATGGAGCACTGGGTGTTATGCACAAACAATGAATCATGGAACACTTCATCTAAAACTAATGATGTAATGTATGGGGATTAACATAAGAATAAAAAAAATAAAATTAAAAAAAAAAAAGAAAATCTGGTTTTAGGTAGTTATCAAGTCCCTAAATGTTATTAGGAAATCTGTGAGCTTTCAGCGTATGGAAGGTGAGTAGAATAAGTGTAAGTAAATCCTAAGTATAACATCCTAAGTATTAACATCTATTGGTGAAAGTTACTATTAGATACATTTTGGTTCTGGGGTAAAACTCTACGACCATTCTAGTAATTAAATAATAAGATATTTGCCTTGTGAATTAGTGAGTTGTTAAAATGTGTAACAGTATGGCACTTTACATTCTAAGGGGTCTATAAGTCAGTGATAGTCTTCATTTATTTATAAATGGATACACTATGTAGTGTTTGTGATTTTATAATAAATTTGCAATTAAATAATTTGTTTTATAAGATGAGGTGCTAGAGCAAAGGAAACAATCAACAAAACTAAAAGAAAACCTACAAAATGGGAGAAGATATTTGCAAATGACATACCTGATAAAGGGTTAGTATCCAAAATCTATAAAGAACTTATGAAACAACACTCAAAAAAATAAATAATCCAGTTAAGAATTGGGCAGGAGACACAAACAGACATTTTTCCAAAGAAGACATCTAGGTGGCTAACAGACACATGAAAAAATGCTCCACTTCACTCACCATCAGGGAAATACAAATCAAAACCACAGTAAGATAACACATCACACTTGTCAGAATGGCTAAAATTAACAACACAGGAAACAACAGATGTTGTTGGGGATGCAGAGAAAGGGGAACCCTCTTGCACTATTGGTGGGAATGCAAGCTGGTGCAGCCACTCTGGAAAACAGTATGGAGATTCTTCAAAGTTAAAAACAGAACCACCCCATGACCTAGCAATTGCACTACTAGATATTTATCCAAAGAATACAAAAATAGTGGTTTGAAGGGGCACATGCACCCCGATGTTTATAGCAGCATTATTAACATTAGCCAAACTCTGCAAAGAGTCCTAATGTCCATCGACTGATGAATAGATGAAGATGTGGCACATATATATACACAATGGAATATTACTAAGCCATCAAAAGAATGAAATTTTGCCATTTGTAATGACGTGGATGAAGCTAGAGTGTATTATGCTAAGTGAGACAAGTCGGAGAAAGACAAATACCATATGATTTCACTCATCTGGAATTTAAGAAACAAAACAGATGAACATAGGGAAGGCAGGAAAAAGAGGGAGAGACTGAGGTTAACAAACCATAAGAGACTCTTTTTTTTCTTTTTTTTTTAAATTTTATTATGTTATGTTAATCACCATACATTACATCATTAGTTTTTGATGTAGTGTTCCACGATTCATTGTTTGTGCATAACACCCAGTGCTCCATTCAGTATGTGCCCTCTTTAATACCCATCACCAGGTTAACCCATCCCCTCACCTCCCTCCCCTCTAGAACCCTGTTTGTTTCTCAGAGTCCACAGTCTCTCATGGTTTGTCTCCCCCTCCGATTTCCCCCCTTCATTTTTCCCTTCCTAAGAGACTCTTAACTATAGAGAACAAACAGACTTGATGGAGGGAGGGGGTGGGGGATGGGCTAAATAGGTGAGGTAGGGTATTAAGGATGGCACTTGTTATCATGAGCACTGAGTGTTATATGAAGTGTTGAATCACTAAATTCTATACCTAAAACCACTTTTACCATATACGTTAACTAGAATTCAAATTAAAACTTGAAATCAAAATAATAATAATAATATGATATTCTCTACCACACTGATCATCCACTTCTAAAAACCAGGTTTCTCACAACTAATGTGGAAGGGACAGCCTGAGACACACCATTGAACATATCTATGAACCATCACTAATGAGAGAGAGAGGTGAACAAATTAGAAAGAGACATGTTTTAAGTGACAATGTCAGGCCTTGTTGTTTCTCATGTTTTAACATTATAACAACATTGGATCTGTCTGTGTATGTATTCAGTGTAAACTAGTGTTTCCTTTATTTTCTCGAAAATACATTGGACTTATTAATGTAAATTATTTTTAATCATGTAAATAAGTATATACAATCATAGCCTGCAGTACATCATTGGAGTTAAAACAACTTGACTTCACAAGAAGTTCCAGTATCACGACCACTTTCTACAGGGCCTTCCATCACACTTAATGGAGTAGCTGAAGTCCTCAAAGTCTAGAGCCCCATGCAGTCTTCTTCTTTTTTTTTTTTTTTAAAGATTTTATTTATTTATTTGAGAGAGAGAGAATGAGAGAGAGCACATGAGAGGGGGGAGGGTCAGAGGGAGAAGCAGACTCCCTGCTGAGCAGGGAGCCCGATGCGGGACTCGATCCAGGGACTCCAGGATCATGACCCGAGCCGAAGGCAGTTGCTTAACCAACTGAGCCACCCAGGCGCCCCCCCATGCAGTCTTCTTGCTATTGAATAATTGTATATATTGCATTCAATTTTCTTAGAGAACTCATGGATTGCTATATTGTAGCAGTTGACGATGTCTGGTATCATACCCCTTATTATGTTAACTTCTCAATAAAATTTTTTTTAAAGATTTATTTATTTATGAGGGAGGTCATACGAAAGGGAGAGAGAGAATCTCAAGCTCTGCACTCCACTCCTAACACGGAGCCCAACGCAGGCCTCAATCTCACAACCCTGAGATCATGACCTGAGCTGAAACCAAGAGTTGGACGCTTAACCAAGTGAGCCACACAGATGCCACACTTCCTAATCAAATTTATGTGTACTAACCAGGAGCTGATAAACAGACAAACTACAACAAAATCAATGCGAGGAAATGATTTCTTTGGGCTACTATGGCAACTTCTATTAATTACCAAATTGTTCTCATGTATGTTGTTTACTATAATGGATATCAGCTTGTGAGTTCCGGAACACATTAAAAACTATCCTCATTGAAACAAACTATATATATATATATTTTACCTAAGAGATTATGTTGTTTAAGAGATTTTTCAGAAACAAATGACCTCGACATGGGAGAAGAATGAATATCTAATAGTATTTGCTGAAGAAACAGTTGTTTTAGGGACAAGGAAGACAGCTTCTCAATCACTTTGGCCTTGAGTCTTAAATTTCAACCACAAACTTTGGATCCTCTTGTAGGTTTTTATCTTTTCATTTGAAAATAATTTTAATTTGCTGAAAAGTTACAAGAATAGTACAAAACACCTGTATATCCTTTACCCATTCACTTATATATTTTTCTTCATTTACTTTATCTCAAACCAAGTAAATATATAGAATATGTAAAACATATAAAATACACAAACTAAGATATAAAATATTTTTCTCAGAGCCCCTTGGGAGTAAAACTGCATACACCATGGCCCTTAGCCCTAAATATTACAGGGGAGTTTCTTTTTTTTTTTTTTTTAAGATTTTATTTATTCATTTGAGAGAGAGAGAGGGAGAGAAAGAGGGAGAGAGCAAACAAGCAGAGGAAGAGTCAGAGGGAGAGGGAGAAGCAGACTCCCCACTGAGCAGGGAGCCCAACGTGGGGCTCAATCCCAGGACCCAGAGATCATGACCTGAGCTGAAGGCAGATGCTTAACCATCTGAGCCACCCAGGCGTGTTTCTTAAGAATAAGGACGTTCTCTTGTAATTACCACAGTACAGTATCAATTTCAGTAAACTTAAAATTGATAGGACACTTAGCTAATTTATTTTTATTCAATTTTCCAATATTTTTATTCCAATTTTTTTCAATTCACCCAATATGTCCTTTATAGGGTTTTGTTTTTTTTTTGGCATGTTTTTGTTTTACGTACCTTTAATATGAGCTATTACCTTCAGTTGTGGTATCTCTGATCCTTATGAATTTTGTATTATTGCCTCTTACTATTTAAATATCTCCTGAATGACACAGCATTAAAAAGATTGCTATAATCTTTGCTATTGATAAAATAAAAACAACAAATTAAACACATACACACACACACACACAACCTCTTGTATTGTATATATATATCCTTTCACATTTCTCTTTCTCTTTTTTCATCTTTCCCCCATCACACATCTTAAGAGTATATTCTACACTCCCTCTTTTAGGTCAGCTTTCTATCATCTATCTTCTGGCTTCACTACTCAACGTGAAAACATTTTGAAGACTGCCTGTTACTTCAGAAATCCAATGACATTCTTGTACTCTAACTCCTCCTGACCCTATCCTTCAGCATTAATTTTTTTTTTTTTTTGTCTACTATTTCATTGATACTGGAATCGGTCTTTTACACTGTCCCATTGACCCTGGATTCACCTATTTCCCTTTCTACCTTTCTAATCAGATTTTATCTATTTCATTTGCTGCCTTGTCTTCTTACAGTCTCTTAAAAATAAAAGCTTTTAAGCCTGTCTTCAGCACTCTGGAAAATCCATGGACTCAACAATTAGCATTATGTAGACAAAATCTATACAGAAACCACAAATCTTATCCATGCTGAATTTCAGCGTTCCACTTTCAATTTGTTCTCCCATCAGCATATCAAATTCATTATACAAATGTTACTCATAGCCTGTTCTCTCTTGTTCTTCACCCTTGCTCTGCTTCTTTGAACTGCTACACTTAGTTTTAAGGATATCTGGAACTCTCCCATCTCTCTTGCCTCCTGACCCATGTCCCCCATTTCTAGCCATTCTGTTTTGAGTCCTTCTCTAACATTCATTCTCCCCACTTGAACCACTATTACTCAAGTCGAAGTCCTTTCTACCTTTCAACTTCTTTAACTGATTTTCATAAATCTATTTCTCTTTTCATTTTTAGAATCATTCTCTCTTCATCCATTCTCTCTTCAATCTTAATAAGCATAATATTAGAAAATTTCTCTATTCTAAGATTCTTTCAAATAAAATTCTGAAATTCTCCGAGTCGTATTAATTCCCTGTTGGAAAAAAAAATTATCACATCTCTTCTCTGCATAGAGAATAAAGTACAATGTCTTTGACCTGGTCACTAAGTCTTTAGATGATACTGACCTCAAATACTTTACCAAACTTTCTTAAAAACTATTTTCTAAAGTATTCCATGTTGTTTTCACTCCCTTTGTCTCACTTCTATCTTCTTATTCTTTCTCCACATTATCATGTATTCAAAACCCAAAGGAAATGTCTCCTTAGTTTTATATATATATATATATTCATATGTATATCTATTCATATGTATATATGTATATATATATCATGTGTGTGTATATAGATACACATATAATCTTGTGTGCATATATATATATATTTATATTTATATTTATATAATCTTGTAGACTATAGCATTTTTGTAGAAATGTCCTTGGTCTGATTCTTCCTTCTTGTGTCACAAAATCCTCTGTACATAGTAAGTGCTTTATAAATACGTTTCTTTTTCTTTTTTGTTAACTATCATATTTTATTTTTAATATTTTTAAAGTTAATTTTTAATGTTTCTCTCAAGTTTTTATTTAAACTCCAGTTAGTTAATATATAGTATAGTATTAGTTTCAGGAGTAGAATTTAGTGATTCATCACTTACATACAACACCCCATGCTCATCAGAAATGCCCCCCTTAATCCCCATCACCCATTTAACCCCCCTTCCCCGCCCACCTCCCCTCCAACAATGCTGTTTGTTCTCTATAGTTAAGAGTCTGTTTTATGGTTTGCCTCTCTCTTTTTTCCCCTATGTTCATCTGTTTTGTTTCTTAAATTCCACATATGAGTGAAATCATACGGTATTTGTCTTTCTCTGACTTCGCTTAGCATAAACATTTGTTTCTTAAGTTAATGTGTTAATAAAGTGCATAAAATACCAGCCAGACTATGAACTTACAGTTGCACAGTGTTATTTAAACTAGAAATTTACTTTTAAAATAGTTTGGTGCAATGAGATTTGAGTTTTCCAACAAGTAAGAATTATTACAATTTTATCTTTGAATTACAATAGCTTTCCAATTACCAGAAGGCTGGAACACATTTAACCTAACAGACCCCTCGGTGTAAGCCCTCCATGCTTCCAATGCGCAAAGATAGAAAGGCACTAGAGGTTCATTACATGAACTCTTTCATACGTGTCCTGGTATCCTCCTGAGCAGCTCCGTGGCAAGGCTAATCCTGTTGTAAGAGCTCATTGACACCAGATGCAGCAATTGAGATGAGTTTCCAAAGGTTAATGAGTTATACACAACTATAAATAGCATCATGTTTTCCTTCAGCAACCAGTGTTTTTTTGTAATAGAGAGTCTTCAGATCAGTACTTTCCAATGGAACTTCTCTGCAAAAGAACTTTCCCTAAGACTTCACCTCTAGAGGGGCTTTTGAGTCAAGAAGCATTTGATGAGAAGTGAGTACATTGTAATGACGGTAAATTACTGATAGTGACAATGGCAATTGTTTTATATCTAGAGATCCTTGTTCACCCTGAAAATACTAGAGGGGTTCCCTGACAAAGCTCAAGCCCTTTGATTGGACCATCACCATTTCTCAGTTTGTGCCATGTTGAGCATGAAGTGTGAGATACTGTAATTTAGTGATTCTAAAACTTTGGACTACATCAGAATCACTTGGTGGGCTTGTTAAAATACTTCAGGGGAGGCAGTGAGATGGGGGTATCCCCAGAGTTTTTGATTTAGTAGGCCTTCCGTGGGGTACACAAATTTGCATTTGGTGAGATTCAATAATTTGGATTTCTAGGATGCTCTTAGATGAGACTGATGCTGTTGGTCTGGGGACCATACTTGAGAACCACTGCTCCAGTCCCCTCATCTTCAAACTTGGTTGCATACTGAAACTACCTAGAGAGCTTTAATCACCGCCACCCCTCCACCCCCCCTTCCCACTCCACCCCAACATCCTGAGATCCTGAATGATACAGGGCATGGCCTGGTCATAGGGTTTTTTAATATAAGTGGTTCAGAATAGCAGGTGTGGTCCACTGCATTAGTCTCTGAGGGGTTATTTAAGATGGAGATTAGGAAGTCAACTTCTGAAATTGAACAAGAGAACAGGATATGAATCAGAGAAATCAGGTGAATGCAACACTGGCAGCTTATTGCTCTTCCACATAAGGAAAACCCCTTATTGGGCAATAAAAGCTCCCAAAAGAAAATCACACTGTCCGTATGGAACGCCACTGGTAATGTTTTTTCATCTTTACAACATCTAGTAAAACCAAACATAAAGTTATCATCTCTTCATGAATTCACAGAACCAAGTTTCTTCAGGGTAGTACTGCTCTCATCTGGAGGTCTTAGTAAAGCATAGAGTGCTGAGTACTATCTCTAGAGTTTCTGGGGGTAGGGCCCACAAATTTCATTTCTATTTCAAAGTTCCTAGGTGACACTGATGCTGTTTATTAGGTACCATAGTCTGAGAATAGTTACTCTGGAAATGAGAGGTTCAGTAAGACCTGTAATATCAAGACAGCTCTTGAGAATATCAAGCAACCAGACAAACTATCTTAATAATCTCACCCACTTGGTTCCAGGTTAACCAGGAATCATTAGTGAAGGTCATAGGGATATGTAGAGAAGATAAAGATACCATACACTAACTTATTCTGTATTAACTAATTGCGAGCACATTAAGAGCTTAGTGTTATATGTAATACACTAATATTTTTCTTTTAAATTATTGGAACAAAAACAGTGCTAAACACATCACATATATTAAATAACTAGATGAATTCTAATTTAATCCAGATCCCTTTATTAACTCTTCAGAAATGATCTGGATTGAATCCAAAGAAAGAAAAGATGACTAGTGCCAACTGGTCTTTACCACGGTCATGTTGCCACACCAGCAGGTTTATTATTACTTTTTTAATATCTAATATTGACTCTTTTTTTCAATAATTACAGGCTGAAATCTTTGAGAATACCCAAATCTGAGAATGTTCTTTAGTGTATAATTCACCTATTCATTAACTAATGACCCAGACTTTCTGCTGGCAGAATGATAAGATAATCAGTCTGATAATGATAAAATAATAATTTTAAATGATAAAATGGCCAATTAAAAATAAAAGACATTATGGCTGTCTTAATGGAGGTTAATAAGGAAGATATGCATTAATCAACTAATTCACTAAGTATATCATTACAAACTGTGATATTGCAGTGAGAGAGGTTTATAAATAATTTACCTGTTAGAGGGAGTGTTTGAATACTCAAAAAACCACCCTGTTCTATCAAAGCTGGAGAACATTAAAGGAGATAAGGAACACACTGCAAGGCACACTCTCAGCTTAGTGACTGATACATGAGGCCAAGAAGGTTCAAATCTGTGCCTCAACAAAATTACATATCAATATATGTCCCTGACCTTCAGGAATTATTCCTAGAAATTTTAACTATGGATATTAAAGCCACGTATGCCAAAGGTCTACCGTGCTCCACAAAACTGATTTTTAAAAAGATATTTGCAATCTTGGTTAAAATTCTCTTTAACAGAAGTAAAGGCCAGTTCTTTTATACTAAAGTCAATATATATGATAGTGACATTTTTAGGAATAACAGTGACTAATTGAGGTTAAATAGTTAATACAATAGGTTATATTCATATCTGTACTTTATATATAGTTAAGGATCCCAAGAAATGTGTTGTCAAATAGTTCATTATGGAATATAGAAATCGTCTTATGAATAGGTAATATATAATAAGACCGGGTTTGTAATTCTGCATTTTCATCCTCTTTTCCCCATACACTTATTTTACATTTACTGAAATTTTCATTGAAGTACAATTCAGACTGAGAAAGGTACAAAACTTAAGTGTATAGATCAATGAATTTTTACAAAATAACTGCAGCCATTTAAAGAGATTTAGAATATAATGCCAACAATGTCTTTCCATTTAGTTGTACCAACATACACCTCATATAGCAACAGATGAGAGTCTCAGTGGCTTTATGTTCTTGCTAATTCTTTTTCTCAAAGATTTTATTTATTTATTTGAGAGAGAGAAAGAGAGAGATAGCTAGAGACAGCATGAGCAGGGGTTAGGAGGGGAGAGAGAGAAGCAGACTCCCCGCTGAGCAGGGAGCCCAGTGTGGGGCTCCATTCCAGGACCCCCAGATCATGACCTGAGCTAAAGGCAGATGCTTAAATGACTGAGCCACCAGGCCCCCCCTATTCTTGCTAATTCTTGATATGTTCTTCCACTTTAGTCATTCTGGTGAAGTACAGTAGCATTGAGTTGTAGATCTAATTTGTTATTTGCCTTTGGATATTCTCTTTTTGTAAGTTTTACTTTTGCACTGTCATTTACTCAATGATTGGTTAGAACTTAATATACAGTTTGGCACACATAGTTTATCACCTATGCATACCGCAAATATTTTCTCCCCTTCTGTGGGGTCTTTTTATTATAGAGATCTTGCCTTCCCAGCACTATAACCTCTGCTCTGCTTTTCAAGGTTTACCAGTAAGCTTTCTAGCTTCCCACCTATTTAAAATCTAGCAAATGAATTGAGAGCAAACACCGCCATTTGTTTGAGCCTTCTGAGTCACCAATTTCATGACTCCTAGCTCCATGAACTCACCGAAGTTATATAGTTCCCCCATCCCATGACCCCCAGCATAACCCTCTTTTCTGGAAAAATCTCTAATCCTTATTGCTTGAAAATCTCTTTGATGCTATCAATCTTTTAAAAATTTCCCCAGCTTTTCCATTTGGTCTCAATGGGGCTGTTGAGCTTTCAAAGACCACACTATCCGACCTCCAAGTGGATGCCCATACCCTATACCAAAGCTCACTTATAAAACACCTCAAACACTAGTTAAAAATAAGTAAATATACAAGAGAGTAGTATTACCAACTCAACTTCTGATTTGAAAATGATGAAGAATGCATAGTCTGAACTAGACACCGATACTCAAGAATAAAGATGGTAATCTGGAAAGGAAACCTTTAGGAAGAGATTCTTATTTCAATTTTTTCTCTTTTTGTTTTTGTTTGTGATTTGCTGTATTTTTGAGGAGTAAGACAAGGCAGCCACCTGGAAACCAGGAGACTCAGTTCTTAGAGGTTGCCTTATTAATGAACTGTCCCTTAATCTTCCTGAGCCACAAAATGAGAACTTTATGTTGAATTGTCTAGAGTGCCTTTTTCTCCTTCAAAAATTGGTTTCTGTAATATTTCCACATGTTTCTCATTTGCAACTTTTTTTTTTTAAACTTTATTGCACGGTCTACAATTTATTTTTTTTATTTATTTATTTTTAAAGATTTTATTTATTTATTTGAGAGAGAGAGAATGAGAGACAGAGAGCACGAGAGGGAGGAGGGTCAGAGGGAGAAGCAGACTCCCCGCCGAGCAGGGAGCCCGATGCGGGACTCGATCCCGGGACTCCAGGATCATGACCCAAGCCGAAGGCAGTCGCCCAACCAACTGAGCCACCCAGGCGCCCTGCAACTTTTTTTTTTTTGAGCCTAAAGAAATAAATTTAAAATATTAGTTATCGCTTTGGGCAAAAGAGGCAAGCAAAGAAGGAGTAATTACTTTCCAAATTCACCGCTGGTTTGATACGACTGATAAGGTGGTGTATTTATTAGGGATATTATAAAATATAGAGTAGTCTAGCAAAATAATTGAGAGCAATGATTCTGGATCCAGACTGCTCAGGTTCAAATCCCAGCTTCAATACTTCCTAGATGTGTGACCATAAACCAGTTGTTAACCCCTTTTCTGAATATTTTATACATACATTAAAATGAGTATATGTAAAATGCTCACAACTATGTCAGGCAATTAGGAATTAATATAGTGTTTGTTTTAAAAATCAATAAATATATATTCACATACACATTTTTACAAGATACAATTCATATAAAAAGAACTTTGTATTATTACTAATTGACAATTAATAAATAATTGTTCATAGTGAACAATTCCTGTATATTTTTTGAGAAATTGAATGTAGTCATGAAAATGTATTGCTACTTAAAGGAACTTCACTCAGTATGCATATCTGGGGTAAAATTTCCATTAATCATCAGTAGGTGCTTGTTTTCGTAGATCAGGATATGTCTCTATTAGAGTCACAATGGAAAAGAAAAGGAAAAGGGAAAAAGAAAAGGGAAAATAGTCATTCTTCTGAAACCTCTTCTTTCAATATTGAGTAATCCTGAAATAATTTTCCCCCCTCAGGGGAGAATGAAAAGTTGAGAGAGCTCTTTCATTATTTTTTTTTCACATCTTTCTTTTTTTTAAGTCCCAGTCAGACCCCTAAACTAAAATCCAGAAATACATCAAGAAAGGTAGATCTGATGTTGGGAATGAGAAGAAGCTCTAAATCCTTAACATCTATCTTCACTTCAAAATCCCCTGCCACGCTCCCCTTATCACTTGGCCTTCTTTAGTCCCTTGAAGAATCTGGCCTTGCAGTCTGAAGAATGATAGAGAAGGAATTGAGAAAGTTTTAGGTAGAACTGAAGCCCAGTCGGTATCATTTAAAGTACTGTATTAGAAACAAAACCTCTTTCTTTGGAACTGCCTGGAATTTTTAACATTTTTTTTTCAAAGTAGTAAATTAGCAAGAACTGTCAAGTTTTCTGTTGTTTTGTTTCAGTATCTTGATTTATTTTGAAATTTACTACAGGAGGTCTTGGGATTAGTAGATTGAAATGCCATTATGTGAACCTTATAATCCTGGGAGTTAAAATGGCTTGTCACACCATTTCTTTGTTTCCCAATTTTTTTCTTTTCTTTTTCTTTTCTTTTTATTTGAGTCCCATGCCCCTAAAGTCCTAATTTTTGGTTACAAAGTTTCTTGGAGTGCATTCCCATGTTTTTAGTTTCTGCCCCGTTTTGCTTTGAGCATTAGTCTTCAGTCTTTATCCCAGAATCCTATGTGGGCCTCACTTTGTTTTCAAGAAAGAAGCTAAAGGTGAATTTTTATATATATTGTTGAATTTGAATTAGATAATTTTTGAGATCCAGAGTATCAGACTTTTGCCTAGAATTTGATAAGATAATACAGGATTCATGTTACTTTTGTTCTTCTTTTTTGGTCAAGATTAAAATCTAACAAACCGTGAAAATCCTTCAGAGGAGGGTGTATAGGAGGTGAGAATACTTAATGTGGAACTATTCACCGGCTAGAATGTTGAGCCTATGATAAAGAATTTTCAAGATCAGATTGTAGTGATACTGATATTCAACCTAGATCATCTAGGGCCATTTTTCAAATCTTCATTTGTACACTCCTACCCCTCATCTTCTATGTGCTTTAGCTTTTAACCCCCAACATTTCTGGTATTTCTCCAGCAGAGTGCTTCAATCTACTGGAGCCAAGTTACCCTTCGCTCCTTAGGCACAGAGAGCTGGAAGTACCTGGAACTCTACTGGGCCCTGGGTGTGATGGCCCTTAAGCAATGAATGACTCATGAAGGGTCATGAATGCACAGCTCTCTTGTTTCCAGATGCACAACTCTTAGCATACCTTACACTGTAGAGATGCTCTGCAGGATTAGGCTGAAGATCCCCCTTTTAGAAAACCATGTGTGAGCTCTCCCCTTTAACTGGCTTCCTACCCCCATGTTCAGCCTCCCTCACTCTTACTGTTTTTCCCTGAATCACTCCCTTAAAAAATCACTTGCAAACACATCTTCATTTCAGGGAAGGCTTCAGGCCTATGATACCAAAGACGCAGGACAAAATGCTCTAAAATATTAAATCATTCACACATGTTTATCAACAAATATTTATTGAAACCTCTCTATGTACCAGGCACTGTGCTAATGCTGATAAAGTGGGGAAAAGACAAGAAACTGGAGAAGATGGGCATTAAGTCAATAACTTCATATACATAGTTAGTTGACATTAAGTCAGTAACTTCATATACATAGTTAGTTGACATTAAGTCAATAACTTCATATATAGTTAGTTGCTAATTATGGTAAGTGCTACAAAAGAGAAGAACATTGGCTTTCTAAATGGCATTCATCAGAGAAAAGTGGTTTACACCTGTCTGGAGAGGCTTCAATGGACGGATATGGCAAAAATGGTGGAAAGCTATTAAGATGACAGATTTTAGCTGAATGTAAGGAAGAAAGTTTTAGCAACCAGCCCTGTCGGGAGCTGAAAAAGGGCTCCTGTGAGAGATAAGAACTCATCAGTAGAGGTAGGTATTTACAGTCAAGCCTCAACATCATTCATTGTTGTATCCAAGAAAATCAAGCCCCTGTTGGACTAGATGAATGAGCTAAAGCCTTAGCGCCTGTGACTACTCAGTATGATGACACTAGGTGGTGAATTGGAGGGAAATAAGAGAACAGCTCAGAAGATACTGAAGGATTTCAGTTCAGAGTCGGGAATTAAATGTCAGGAGGAAGTTCAGTAAAAGAGCTGGTTGTCATAAAAGATTAAATAATCTTGTCATACAGCCTTTGTCGGGTTCAAAAATGTCTTTCTGCCACCATAGGCACATTTATAAAATAAAAATAAAATTTGTACTTATCTGTAGAGTTAATGTCCCTACATTCAAAATACGGAGGTAATACTGGTTAGAAAACCCTGATGGAAAGAAGGACAACCTGAAATCTTAAACGGCATTGCTCTTATGTTATAAACTCATTTCATATGCTGTCTTCTGTTAGACATTCAGAGGACATGAATATATATGTACATGTATGTACTTAGGAAATGTCTTAAGTGCCATGGGGCAGATGACCACTCTGGGTCTTCAATACAATGAGCATATTTAAACTAGAAATAACCTGATACATATCCATATTATATACAATACACCTGCACAAAATATAGAAAATGAAGAAATTATGTCAAATAATAAATATTATGTAAATGTTCCCCATATTAGTATGTAAATTTTTTGAGGGAAGAAACCATGTCTATCTCATTTTTTACTATATCTCCAATACCTAGAGTAATGTCCAGAACAAAATAAGTCAAAAATATTTATTTAGAAATTAATACAAGATAAAGATTTATGAATAAAGCTGATGTACATGTGAGTATACACATATAGTATACATAAAAGGGTATTATTACAAGTGGCAGTTCTTCATCATAACTTAGTTTCATTTATATATTTTTAGAGTAATCATCTCTTCTAAATTAGTCAGAACTTTTCCAGGCAAGACAACAAATGTCAGCTTCCTATGATTGATCACTGATACCTCACTTGCAGCTAAAATGGAAGGAAGAAGAAACAATTTTGTGTCACATTGCCCTATATTTTCAAAAACTTTATTAGTACAGTGTTTTAGACGCTATAGAGAATAAGAAAGAAAAGAAAAAAAACCTCTTGAGTGAATAATCGAATATTTCTAACCAAATGGTTACTCTGCATAAAAGTCCATAATGAGACTGGCCATTTCTGCATTGATGAGATTTAGCTGTGCTTTATATCTTTGCCCCCCAGTGTCTTTCTGCCCCATCCTTTGTCACCACCTCTGGAGCCAACATGATTTTTGTTCTGGTATAAATCATCCTCATTAGCTGAACTAGATTACGTTGATGAGTTCGGCTTGAGCTAGATTTACGAAGCGACACAAAGTTTGAAATCTCAATCTATTCCAGTCCTATGTATCATCTTCTATGGGCAGTTTTATGAAGTGGTAATTGGGCAATAGTTCAGCATTCTGATAGCCCCAGGAGATTCAATTCTGTTATAATAAAAGACATTTAAAGAGTCTAACCATTTTATTAGAGAGTACCCTGAATATCAATGTATTTATTTTACTTTTTAATCTGAGAAATACTTCAATACCTACTTTTTTTTTTTTTTCTTTTTATTCGATATTGTTCAAGCCTGGGGCAGACTCACTAAAAGGTGAGCCAGGAGGTGGCAGGCTCTCGTGGACTAGAAAAGTTCTGAACATCACTGATTACTACCCTGATGACTTCTTTATTCTGGCCCGGAAGTCAGATTTGCTTCTTTGTAAAGAAACTACAGGACCGACAGCACACAATGAATCATGCCTAACAACACGCTGACAATCTGGCAACAGACAGCCCGTACAGTGACAAATACAGCTGACAACAAGTGTACACATCTGTTTGGGAGCATTTATGAGAAAGGAATACAAACAAGGAGGAGATGGGTTCTTGGGTTTTATAGGAGAATTTAGAGCCTCTTTTCTTTCTATCCAAATAACAGCAACATAAGGAATACATATTAGTCCTCAAGATTTATTTATTACAAGCACAGCCGGATTACAAATGGTCTGCACAGATTAGCATTTTGATTATCAAACTGCTGTTCCAAGTATCTGATGAACAGATATTAGAATAGTTCTTAAACATACTGATTAAACACACATTGATGCTGCTATTTTTAAAGCTTGCTTATATTCAGGTGTAAGTCAGTTTCCGTATCCTTCCTTAAAGCTTAAAATGAAAAATATAAAATGTATATAACCCCACCAGACTCTTCTCAGGGAGACAAGGATCCACGCCACCATTTTTGGTTCAATTTTGGGGATTAAATAAATAAAGTTTAAAAGGAGGTTGACAGATTCAAATGCCAACAATTAGGTATTTGAAAGCCTTACGCAGTAATCAGAGGTGCTTTCACAAAATTTATCATTTTACAACTAGTCTGCTATCCCTTGTCTATAGACAAAGTGCCTTTGTCTATAACATAAATGCTCTGCCTTCAATACAATTAGTGTAAAGCATCGGACTTTTCTTAGTTCTAGAACAGGTTCACAAACTTAAAAGATGTGTATTCTAATAATAACAACAATAAGAACAAAAATAAATTTTTTAAAGATTTTATTTATTTATTTGACAGAGAGAGACACAGCGAGAGAGGGAACACAAGCAGGGGGAGAGGGAGAGGGAGAAGCAGGCTTCCCGCGGAGCAGGGAGCCCGATGCGGGGCTCAATCCCAGGACCCTGGGATCATGACCCGAGCCGAAGGCAGACGCCTAACGACTGAGCCACCCAGGCGCCCCCAAAAATAATAATTATAATAAACCTGTTCAATGAGTAGTGGGAAGATTTTCCCATGCAGGAAAATCTTTATTAGCCTGGACATGACTGTGGCACAGATAAACTCTGACAAATGGCGAAGTGTTGCATTGTTCAGATGATTTAGGAAGACCAAAAAAAGTTAAAAAATTAGCAACTTGGTTTTACTAACCCTGATGTTTCTTGATTTGAGTGACGTATTTAGTCTTATAAATGTAGTAGTTACACTACTCATACTATCATACTACTACTGTTATAATTGTGTAGTTGCTGATTTTTTTTCTTCTGTTAATATTATCCTGTAAGGTCTAAGCTTGCACTTTTCACATAGTTCATGCTTATTAATGATTTGTCAAGTAAAATGAAATTAGACTCCAGGCTGATGGGCCTAGATATTTCTCCCTACCCTGAGCGGCACCAATTCTGAACGTGGTTTCTGATGAAGCTTCCTCATGGCCCATATTCTTAGAGAAGAGCTGTTCTGGGAACAGAGGGAGGCCTGAATATCCTGAACTGGACAAGTCTCATCTTGTCCTTACCACCATTTTAATCTCCTAATTTTGAAAATGGATGGTAAGGATATTTTTCAGAAGCTTGGACAACACATATGTTATTCAACCTTGGGGAATGTTGGCCACTTGAGACTCAACCCAAATTGCTTATATCCCGCCCCTCCCTCCGTCTGGGGTACAGTTAGAGCAGATGAGGGGACTGGTTGCCACAGGAAGACTGATGAGTGAGAGGCTAGCCTTCTTCTCTTTTCAGATGTGGAACTTTAACAGACTGGTCATTGCTACTGGGTTAGACTAAGGACTGGTTTACACTCTCATTTATTTTTTTTATTTGTACTTAAGTTTGCTTAGAGTAATTAATCACGATCATTGCTTTCATGAACTCTCCATCCAGAAACTGTGTAGGAAAAAAAGGGAAATCTTCCTAAATAAAAAATAAGTACCTAAATTTCAAATGTGGTGCAAATGGCTCCCTGCTGCATTGTTAAAATTTTAGAATTAGAAGATTTTAGAGCAAAAATAGAGTGTAGAGATCATTTATTTAAGACCTTTCATTTTCCTTCCTTCATTATTGGCATTCTACCATCCAGTTCATTCTGCTTTTATTGAGTGAATTTCAAAGTAATATTTTATCAAATGTCATGTAGTTACATAATTAGCATAATTACATATAAGTGCATAATTAGTGTAAATACATGTAATTACATTATTATAGTATGTGATAATCTTGTAAAAAAAAAAGCTTTTTCTAACTTTATGAGCCAAAACATATGCATTGTGCAAGCATATTAGATAATTTTGAATATTCAGTATCTGGCTCTTCTTAATTGATTTAACCAAATACCAAATCTTAATATGTGTATTTGAAAGATAATGTTATCTTTATTTTTGGCAGTTGTTTCATAGTTTGTGTGTGTGTGTCCAAGTTTTTAAAGAAAACAACAGACCCTGAGAAAGAAAACATTCTTTCTCTATCTTTTAGTTTAGGTTAGCATATAGAATAAGCAATCATTAAATTCATATGAAAAACAGCTTTATGTGCAAATTTCTTTTGGACAGAAATCAATATAACTGTGAACTCGGTGACCTAGCAAATAATGGGTGTTAAGGAAAATGCTGGATGTCACCTCCACTATGCTGGGGTTCCCAGGGTACCCGAACAAAAAACAAAGGAATTTTAAATACTGGACCAAACAAAGAGAAACCCCAGAAACAGAGAAACCCGCACCTAAGATACTATAACCTCTTTCTTGCCAGTCTCTGGAAACAGTTCTAAATATGCCATAATATCCTTTTCCTTCCTCTACCAATACCTCAGAATGGTTCTCACATTGAGTATATCTCTTTGAAATTAAAACTTAAATATTTTTCCTCATTAATGCCAAAATTCTCCATCTACCACATCAACCCTGTTAGAGGATGGTATATATGGTTTATCTGCAGTGATGTTTATATTCTCTGCTTGGCATTGACAGTTAGTGGATAAAATTATTAAGACACAATGACAATATAGATTTTCCTATCTTGTTCTTTTGAAAATCACCTATCAAGACAAAATGGGAAATTTAAAGTAGAAAATATATTTAACTGTAATATAGAATGTTGAAAGAGAAGATCAAGGGAGGGAAAAATAATTATTTCAACTTAGTGTGTGAAGGCAGGTATGTACATACAAGATGGAGGTTACTCGGCCCCTAAAAATTATTCAAGAACTAGCAGCATCACCAGTAGAGGAACGGGTAAGAAAAGTGACTGAAAATGAAGATTGTATTAATGTCTGTAACATCACCAATGAACCCTTCAGGTCCTCACTTTCCAGCTTATGCAGTTGGAGAACTATCCATTCCCAGCCTACTTTGGAGGTCAGAGGTATAACTATCCATGTGGAAACTGAACCAAAAGGTTCTGAACACTGGAACTCCAGGCACAGAAGTGGCCACGGGTGAGGTACCATACAAAAAGCAAGAAGATTAAGGGAAATTCTACACACTAAGTCAGTGTCAGTATGGTTCCCTAGGCAGGAGACAGGTGGATTCTCCAGGAAAAAAGAAATCACCTCAGAGAAAATTAAATTAAATTACATTTTACTAAATTGTTAAAAAGAGATCCTGGAAATTAAAGAGTATAATAGTCACAGTTTGAAATTATGTAGAAGAGCTGGATGATGAAGGTACTAAAAGGAAGACAGAAAGACAGGTGATTTGTGTATCATTTGCTAAACATCCTGTTACCAGTTTGGCCCCCAACAGAGGACTCCACTCAAGTTTCTCCATTAGCCCATCTAGTTTCCTGACTTCTCATACTGGGCAGATAAACTTTCCTTCTTTTTCACAGAAAATCCACAGATGTGGGCTCTATGTACATTTCCACTTAACCAGAGCACCTTCCTTTGCCCCTGCCCTTCCTTTTCTGTCCCAGAGGAATGGGCTTCTTCCTCTCTAATCCTGAGTATCCTCTTTGTGCCCAGCTTGCCTGACAAAAACCAGGTTCTTTTGATCTCCTTACTGTCCTCTATTTCAGATCCTCATTCCCTCAGAGTTGTCTTTCCCTCTCCTTTCAGACCTTGCCATGTGTCTTAGTTGTGATCTCTCGGAAGCAGAGACTGGAACAAAGATTCAAGTGCAAGTAGTTTGTCTGGGAGGTCATGCTAAGAAATACCAGAAGGGGAGCGGGCAAGTTAAGCCGGGAAGAAAAGAAAGCGATTGAGGGCTTTGTTATCAAGCTAGTTACTACTGTGGGGACCCAGAGTTCAGTCTCCTTGAGAAACTCTGGGATACAGCCTGTCACATGCCAGGGAGCTACCTGAAATGAGGCACAAAGAAACTGGGATAGTTAGCCACCAGATGCTCGTCTGACATTGGGTGAAAGCTGTTTCTCGAAGCTCTGGCACTTTCGACTTTCCCTCCAAGTAAGAAACTTGTTCCTTCCTGTATTCAGACAAAAGCACACAGGGCTGCGGGTGTGGGGAGGTACTTTCAGTGTGCGGAGGTGAATGCCAAAGGAATCTATCTGGGTGGTCTGCTAACAGCACGTGATAGGGTATGCGTCTCATGGACTAAGCTAAAAACCTTAGAGGTATTCCTGGCTTCCTTTCCCTCACCCGCTATTGCCAGACAGTCATCAAATGCCAATAATTCTCCTCAAAAGTGTCTCACCATATTCTTTATCTCTTCACTAATTCATCATGAGATCTCTGAATTATCCCAAGAGCCTGCTCATTGATTTCTTTCATATTGTATTACTATCATTTACACAACATAACACAATCCACTCTTCATTTCCTACTGTAACCCCCCATTTCCTACAGGACCCATGGGGATTAGAATATTCTAAAAATAAAGACTCTGGAATCATACAGTACTAGATTTAAATCTCGTCTTTGTTCCTTACTAGCTTTATGATCTCTGGCATTGCACTTCATATTCTCTGAGTCTCATTTTCCTCATTTGTATACTGGAGATATTTATAATTATCTTGCAGGATTATTTTGGATATGATGAATAATATGTTTAATTTGTTTTACTTTTGGAAGCTCATTAAATGGTAACTGACTTTAATTCTCATGATCGGGATTAGCCCGTCACAGAAGGCCTTTTACAGCATTGCTCCTACTCCCTGTCTAGATTCTGCTCCATTTTCCTATGCACTCACCATACACTGCAAACACCCTAGCCTTTTCTCTAGAATTTGGCCATGCTCTTTGACAACTCTTACCTCGTTTACATTCCAAAAATGCTCTGGAAAACTCCTACTCACACTTACAGAACCAGCTCAAATGCCATGTCCTTTGTGAAATCTTCCCTCATTTTTCGAAGGAGTTAGTCACTCCTTCTTCTGCTACCACAGAACTATGTTCAAATGTTACTTTTGTACATTTTTTTACATATGTCTCCCTGACCTGCCTACAAGCTTCTCCAAGTCAAAAATAAAATGTTTACTTTTGTATCCCTAGCACCAGAAACAGCGGCTCCACAATAAATGTCTATTAAATGCAGAGATGAAAAAGTAGATGGATAAATGACAGATGGATGGATGCATAGATAGATAGAAAGATAGATGATATTCATATTACTGTGGACTACTAGTTTAAGATACTATAACTAGTGCTTGTTCTAATGTAGACTGAAATGAATATTGATTTTCTAAGGCAGGGTTTTAATGCAAGATGCAGAATTTTCAATGTGGCAGGTTATATGTGAAGTATTTTAAAAATATGAATATGATTGAGTTGGCTTAGATTCATCTTTGCAATTAGCTTCTACTTCCAAATATGTCAAATTATTCAGTGATTGCCAAGATCACACTTAGTAACATGCCCTATAGTAAAGATTAAAAACTCTTATAACATTCATTCCTCTAGAGCCAATGAGCATGTCAATGCAGTTAAATTCTATGTGTGCATCCAGGAAGAGAATGGCATAAGGGTGATGCTAATTACTTCATAATCCGACCAAGGATGTATAAATATATCCTTGCTAAGATCTCATATATATATATGAAAATCTGAAAGTATTGACCTTTACTATATCAAAAAGTAGAGCTAAAAGGAAACTCTCAGAAAGTATTTATAGACTTGTAAAAGCAAACAACATATTAAAAGTGACTAGTGTATTTATATATGGTAGGAAAACACCCCTTATAATTAACTAAGTACAGAAATATTAGAAGTTTCTATAGGAAATTTCAGAGAGATGGTAGTGCAAACACTCCTTTTATTTAAAAAAAAAAAAAAAAAAACCTATGCTAGCCCCATAGAATAGAGTCTTGTTTTGATACAGCTTTAGTTTGTTAGATAATCTAGAAAAGCCATATTCCTGATGATCAAGAACGGGTTGGAATTCAGAGACTGAGGGCCAAGTTGGCTCATCTAGGGAAGGATAAATTTTTGTTTGTGTTTTGACTGTTTAAAATAAAATAAAAATATAAACTTTTTCTCTGTCTTGAGTCACTTGAATTAAGTAGCAAGAAGCAATTTTAAAATCCATTTGTTCTTAGTATAAAAGTATCGTCAACACAGGAATTGACATTTAGAGTGATAATGAAGACTCTGCTTTTACACAATGGGAGTTATTTTAGTATTCTTTCCTTAGCTGCTTGCTGTTTCTGGCAATTCACATTGTCAGCAAAGTTAGTGCTGGATGTGGAATCTTATCCCTGCTTTTATTTATTTTTTTAATCTTTATTTTAAATTTTCTTCCTTCAAGTTTTTAATTTAAATTCCAGCTAGTTAACATACAGCATAATATTAGTTTCAGGTGTACAATATAGTGATTCAGCACTTCCATACATGACCCAGTGCTCCTCACAACAAGCGCACTCCTTCATCCCCATCACCTATTTCCCCCATCCCTTCGGCCCACCTCCCCTCTGGTAACCATTAATGTGTTCTCTATAGTTAAGAGTCTGTTTCTTGGTTTGCCTCTTTTTTTTTTTTTTTTATTTTGCTCATTTATTTTGTTTCTTATATTCTGCATGATCCCTGCTTTTTTGTTGTTGTTTTTTGTTGTTGTTGTTGTTGTTGTTTTTTATGATCCCTGCTTTTAAAGTCAAGTTCATAATGAGACAAACGACTTAGAGAAGAAAAAATCAGCCCATACTCAGAAAGTGAGGAACTATGACTTCTCCAGTGAGAAAAAGAAATCGGAAAGACAATTTGTTCATTCAAGTGCTCCCCATGATCCAATTCTATTTTCCTTTGATCTTGTATAAACATTTCAAAAACACAGCAAAATGTCCATTAATAATTTATGTCCTAAAATACACTAAATCCAAAGTAAAACTGCACTTTTCACATCTAAGGTTAGGCCAAAGATGGATGAAGAAAAACATGTGTGCCCACATTCTTTTCTCTTTGTGATAATGGCTGATTTAAACAGTTTGTTTCTCTATTAAAAAGTACAGGATAGTAAGTCTTAAAATAAAAAAAAAGTACAGGATAACAACAACAATGTGTTCTCTCAGTGTATCATACCTACCTACCTACTAATCCAATTGTTAAAGGAGTTACTGACAATATGAATTATAATTTTTGAAATAATAACATCAAATTTTGCTTTACAAAATGCACCATAGCTTTTACAGAGCATGTACTTACTTGCCCATATATATATGGGCATTTTCTTTTGAAATGTGTTTGCAGCCAGCTTAGAAGACACTCACATTTAGCCTCACTACATTAAAGAACTACTTTTCTTTGGAGTCAAAGCTATGTTCCTTGAATTTTTATCCACTTTATTCACTATATTTGGCTCTCAATGGCAAATGTCTGTTTCCAAAAACCAAATCCAATTTAAAATCATGATTTTTTTCCATCAATCTGAGATATTCAAAATATGTACCATGGGATCTTGAAGGCATTAGCATAAGAGATACTTTCCAAAATGTCTTGAGCAGTAAGAACATTATTGAAATATTTCCCCACATTCCAGAATAACTGCCTTAATGAGGTCAATGTTTATTAGGAAATATTAAATCTGCTACATTTGAAAAATAGCTGCATTATGTAATAGTCACAAACTCCTGTGAATGCACTGTCTGTTCCTTTCTTCACTTATTCTGAACATTTTAAAACCCAAATTCCATACCATGGACTAGACCCCGGTTTCCTTCTCTGACCTCTACTCACTTCCTCCCTTCCAGATACACCGGCCATCTTCAAAACCACACACCGCACACTGCTTCCTCTGAGCTCTGCTTGCTGTTGCCCTACACTGGAATATTCTATCAACAGATGTTCTTAAAGCTTGATTTCTTACTACACTCAAATCACTAATCAATTGTCACCAGATCCGAAAGGACTTCCATGACCACTACACTTAAAATACCTCCACCCCTTTATCTATCTCTATTTTCCTCTTATTACTATGTGAGATTACATTGTCTTTATTTGCTTATTATCGGACTTCTGCTCAAGAATGTAAGGTCCATGAGGGCAAGGGGTTTATATGCTTTGTTCACCACTGAATTCACAGCGCCTAGAACCACGTGCAGCTGACAGCAAATGCTCAAGAAATAGTTTTCAGACACTAAGTGATAAACTGAATAATGTATTAAGTCAGAGCCTACACACCCTGTTCTAGAGATGGGAGAAAGGGAGGAAGAACACTTTTTCTTCAAAGATCTCAGAGTCCGTTAGAAGAGATGGGCATGCAAACAAATGATCACAACAGGTAGTTTTAGGAGCAATAAGAGTAATACAGTATACAGTGGATAGCACAAAAGAAAGAAAGAGCTCTGAATAGTTAATGAAGTTGCCTACATCAAACACTAATGATGTAACGTATGGTGATGAACATAACATAATAAAAAAAAATAAAGTTGCCACGGAAAAGGATCATTTTGAGCTGAGTCCAGAATCAACTGGGATTTTAACAATCAGGAAAAAAAAGAAAAGAAAAACATAACAAAACAAAAAAACCTAGAAACAGCAAACAGGTCCACTCACTTTCATAAATTTTTAGAATGCTTGTCAGACAGCAGGGACTCTGCTAACCACTAACAAGATACAATAAGTAATGCTAATGATCTTGTGATATATTGGGTGGATAAATAGGGAAATAATTTCATGAATGCAAGAACTATTTTGAGAGCAATATGCACAATGAGCTCATAGAGAAGAACTAGCTGCTTCCCTGTCAGGTGACAGATAGATGGGGCATAACTCTCCTTATTTCATTAACCGTCTGCTTCCACATGCCGGAAAGTTTCTGTCTTCCATGAAATGATCTTAAATGGCAAAAGAAACCAGTCCCATGGGGGAAAAGGTCTCAGGTGCTGGAGAAGAATACGAAGATGATAGGGAAAATTTTGCCTCCAGTTAGCTTTTAGGCTAGACTATCCTGCATATGAAAAACAATTATTATTCATCAAGCAATATGAGGCTTTAAAAAAATGTTTGCTGCTCACTAGTGATACAGTGATATCAAATATAACAATGATTCTCATCAAGTCTGTGCATAATTAATTTGGAGAAAAGAAAAATAATAAGATATATTCTATTTCTTTTAATTTTGGTCTCTATTCCTCAGTGCTACTCACAAAGATTTGTAAGAAAAAAAAAACCTATCTTGAAACGAAATGGTATGGTGTTTAAAATGGTGAATTACAAAACAGTTGCAATATATCTTTAAAATAAAGTGATAATGTTTGTTTAGTTAAATATAGAAAACAGATGGATGAAAAAACTTAAAAATTGGTTTAGTGGTTCAATTTTTCTTAGAACAGAAATATTCTTCATAGCATCTTTTGTATAATCTTACAAACATAGGATAATAGCATTATACTTGGATCAACAAAGTTAAAACACTAACAAACTTCTTCATGACAAATATGTTCTACATAGAATAACTGATCAGAGCTATGAAATAAACTGATTTTTTTTAACACACTGAAAGTCTGTTCAGAGGCATAGGGTGGCAAAAGAAACAAAATTCTATATTCCAGGAATTACAGTCTCATTAGTGAACTAATGGTTGAAAAATAAAAATCCTGAGACATGATTTTGTTTTTGCTTTGCTTTTAATGATGGACAGTTAAAAACAAAGTATCTCCAGTTATTACTTTTTTTTTTTAAGTTTTTGATGTAGTGTTCCATGATTCATTGTTTGCGTGTAACACCCAGTGCTCCATTCAATACGTGCCCTCTTTCATACCCATCACCAGGCTAACCCGTCCCCCCACCGCCCTCCCCTCTAGAACCCTCAGTTTGTTTCTCAGAGTCCATAGTCTCTCATGGTTCATCTCCCCCTCCAATTTCCCCCCCTTCATTTTTCCCTTCCTACTATCTTCTTTTTTTTTTTTTTTTTTTAACATATAATGTATTATTTGTTTCAGAGGTACAGGTCTGTGATTCAACAGTCTTACACAATTCACAGCACTCACCATAGCACATACCCTCCCCAATGTCTATCACCCAGCCACCCCATCTCTCCCACCCCCCACCACTCCAGCAACCCTCAGTTTGTTCCCTGAGGTTAAGAATTCTTCATGTACAGCATTCTTTCTTGATCAAAACTCTTCAGAGTATAGAGATAGAGGGTACATACCTCACTATCCCATAAAAGCCATCTATGAAAAACCTACAGTGAATATCATTCTCAATGGGGAAAAACTGAGAGCTTCCCCCCTAAGGTCAGGAACACAGCAGGGACGTCCACTATCACCACTGCTATTCAACATAGTATTGGAAGTCCTATCCACAGCAATCAGACAACAAAAAGAAATCAAAGGCATCCAAATTGGCAAAGAAGAAGTCAAACTCTCACTCTTTGCAGATGACATGATACTTTATGTGGAAAACCCAAAAGACTCCACCCCAAAACTGCTACAACTCATACAGGAATTCAGTAAAGTGGCAGGATATAAAATCAATGCACAGAAGTCAGTGGCATTCCTATACACCAACAACAAGACAGAAGAAAGAGAAATTAAGGCGTTGATCCCATTTACAATTGCACCCAAAACCATAAGATACCTAGGAATAAATCTAACCAAAGAGACAAAGGATCTGTACTCAGAAAACTATAAAATACTCATGAAAGAAATTGAGGAAGACACAAAGAAATGGAAAAACATTCCATGCTCATGGATTGGAAGAAGAAATACTGTGAAGATATCAATACTACCTAGAGCGATCTATGCATTCAATGCAATTCCTATCAAAATACCATCAACTTTTTTCAAAGAAATGGAACAAATCATCCTAAAGTTTGTATGGGACCAGAAAAGACCCCGAATAGCCACAGGAATATTGAAAAAGAAAAGCAAAGCTGGTGGCATCACAATTCCGGACTTCAAGCTCTATTACAAAGCTGTCATCATCAAGACAGTATGGTACTGGCACAAAAACAGACACATAGATCAATGGAACAGAATAGAGAGCCCAGAAACGGACCCTCAACTCTATGGTCAACTAATCTTTGACAAAGCAGGAAAGAATGTCCAATGGAAAAAAGACAGTCTCTTTAACAAATGGTGTTGGGAAAATTGGACAGCCACATGCAGAAGAATGAAACTGGACCATTTCCTTACACCACACACAAAAATAGACTCCAAATGGTTGAAAGACCTCAATGTGAGACAGGAGTCCATCAAAATCCTAAAGGAGAACACAGGCAGCAACCTCTTCGACCTCAGCCGCAGCAACTTCTTCCTAGAAACATCGCCAAAGGCAAGGGAAGCAGCTTGGGCAAAAATGAACTACTGGGACTTAATCAAGATAAAAGCTTTTGCACAGCAAAGGAAACAGTCAACAAAGCCAAAAGACAACCGACAGAATGGGAGAAGATATTTGCAAATGACATATCAGATAAAGGACTAGTACCCAAAATCTATAAAGAACTTATCAAACTCAACACCCAAAGAACAAATGATCCAATCAAGAAATGGGCAGAAGACATGAACAGACATTTTTCCAAAGAAGACATCCAAATGGCCAACAGACACATGAAAAAGTGCTCAACATCACTCGGCATCAGGGAAATCCAAATCAAAACCTCAATCAGAGACCACTTCACACCAGTCAGAATGGCTAAAATTAAGAAGTCAGGAAATGACAGATGTTGGTGGGGATGCGGAGAAAGGGGAACCCTCCTACACTGTTGGTGGGAATGCAAACTGGTACAGCCACTCTGGAAAACAGTATGGAGGTTCCTCAAAAAGTTGAAAATAGAGCTACCGTACAACCCAGCAATTGCACTACTGGGTATTTACCTTGAAGATACAAATGTAGGGATTCAAAGGGGTACGTGCACCCTGATGTTTATAGCAGCAATGTCCACAATAGCCAAACTGTGGAAAGAGCCAAGATGCCCATCAACAGATGAATGGATAAAGAAGATGTGGTATACACACACACACACACACACACACACACACACACACACACAGGAATATTATGCAGGCTCCAAAAGGAATGAAATCCTGCCATCTGCAACGATTTGGATGGAACTTAGGGTATGATGCTGAGCGAAATAAGTCAATCAGAGAAAGACATGTATCATATGATCTCACTGATATGAGGAATCAGTTAACTCATCTATAAAAATTTGATTATACAACTTGTCAAAAAAAAAAAAACCCTACCAACTTGAAATCACCATTTTATTCCGTTAATATCAACTGCATGCAGAATCAGTTATGCTCATCTTTATGAGTGCATCTCAATTCAACTTCTCTGGAGAAAAATGCTTATTTACCCATAATTTTCTTAGATGCAGGCATATTCAATGTATGCAGTGTTTGGTATATGTTTATTATGTTGTAAATAGTAAAAAAAAGTTCATTTTTTAGTTCATGAATAAATGCCTATCACAGTATTACAGAGAGGAAAATGTCTTTAAGGAAAATATGCTTCTGTAGAAGAATTTATCACAACAATAATTTTATCTTACCTTTAGAAACAAGTAAAGTGGAGATGGTAAGAATGTTAAAAATGTTTAGAAATCATTTACTTTTGGTATAAAAGAATATCAAACTCATTCTTACTCTTTTATTTTAGTGAAAATACACTGAGCAAGATAAAAGCACTTGAACCAATACAAATCAGGTCCCCAGTTAATAAAGAGTCAGCTTTAGTCATAAATAAGACAAATAGGAATGAAGCTTCACTTTTGTGAGGTGAGGAGAAATGGACCAGTGTTGCCAGATTCCTAATTATAGAAAAAAAAAAAAAGCAGTAGGAGGAATGACATTCATAGAAGAGATAACAATTGGGAATTATTCATTGAAAAATAAACAGTGATCTCTAGCTGGTACTGTAAGGGTGCATATCCTGCTAATTCAGATGTTGCTTTAACACTAAACTTGACCCATCATCTTTCTTCATGAATAACACACTGACTTCAATAAACCAGGAATTGTCCAGCCATTTTCTATGAGAAGTTAACTAATACTACATCTGCACCAACCTCTTCTATGCCAAGGAAAAACATTCATTCTATAGGCATCCTCTACATTGCAATGAAGTTTATGAATGGACATAGGCAGCTATTCCTCATTTTTTCCTCTTTGTATTTCCTGTTTCTAAGGGCCTCTCCTTCAAGATCCTAAGTGATATGAGTAATTTGGTTCAACCAAATGGGTAGATTATAGAAGCAGAAATAGAAAAGATCTAGACTTCAGTAGGGATAGCATACTTGACTTCCTTACAAAGCTAAGCAGAAATAAATGACTACTGGGTATTTACCCCAATGATACAGATGTAATGAAAAGAAGGGACACATGTACCCCAATGTTCATAACAGCAATGTCCACAATAGCCAAACTGTGGAAGGAGCCTAGATGCCCTTCAACAGACAAATGGATAAAGAAGATATGGTCCATATATACGATGGAATATTACTCAGCCATCAGAAAGGATGAATACCCACCATTTGCATCAACATGGATAGAACCGGAGGGGATTATGCTAAGTGAAATAAGTCAAGCAGATAAAGACAATTATTATATGGTTTCACTTATGTGTGGAACATAAGGAATAGCATAGAGGACATTAGGAAAAGGAAGGGAAAAATGAAGGGGGGGGCGGAATCAGAGGGGGAGATGAACCATGAGAGACTACGGACTCGGGAAAGAAACTGAGGGTTTCAGAGGGGTTGGGGGTGGGGGGATGGGTTAGCACAGTGATGGGTATTAAGGAGGGCACATATTGCATGGAGCACTGGGTGTTATACGCAAACAATGAATCATGGAACATTACATCAAAAACTAATGACATACTGTATGGTGACTGATGTAACATAATAAAAAATTAAAAAATTAAAAATAAAGAAATAGCTGACCACAGAGTAATTCTTGGTCCTCCAGGACACCAGCCTGAAATCCTAAGTTTCACTATATGAACCTGAATTATGCCTTTAGGAAGGGTTCAGATGCTTAGACTTCTTGAGTGACATACGTCAGTGACTTGCCCTAGGTCTCTTTGGAAAATAGTTGTCATGCAGGTCTTGCCTGGTCCCCCGGGGTAGGGACTTTCTCTTGTACTGCTCTAGTCAACTTGGGGCCAGTGTGGATAATGCCATTTCACACAGATTGGTCTCACGAGGCTCATGTAGGAATACTTCTCACAAGAATGAGAGAAGTAAAAGCAGACCATATTAAGAAAAGAAGTTTAAATAGCCCTATGAGTCCTTTCTTGATGTTGTGGACCTTCCCTGGCTCCTCCATTTCTGTGTAACTCTTGCTTTTGACTTTTCTCTCATTGTGACTACAGACTTTTTTCTGTCCCCTCAACTTCTACCATAGTAGGACATTGCTGATTAATTCCACAGCCTTTATTCCTCTAGTTTCCCTTCTCTGGATTATTTTTGATTAGGCTTTATGATCTCTACCTCACTACTATCCTCACCATTTTCCTCATCCAATCCTTTAAACACTCAAACCTCATGTAAGTAGGGACTTAATACTGCTCAATATTCAATCAAACTATTGGAAAATGCACCTGATACAAAATGCAAAACTCAAAAGTAATACTTATTTAGGGCCTTATTTTCTTCAGCTTTTTATTCTCATGGTATCTTTTGGTGCTTAACCCCTTCTAAATGAATCTGTCCCATCAGAAGTAGGCTGATGCCAAGTGGCTCTGTCCTCTAACACAAGATCCCCACTACATGGGCACCTGATCCAAGAGTAAATATTCCTAACCTGGCTAGTGACTTATGATGGACTCTGGCGCAAAAGATACAGCCCCCAAATGGCCTAATGGTGGTTTACTTTTCAGTGGGTAACCAGGAATAAATATATATATGGATATAGCTAACATATTAATCATTGAGAGGTTTAGAGAAAAAATTCACTAAATTCTTCTGCTGGTTTATGGAGCTCAAGTTCTGCCTAGTTTCAGGGAGGCCCTTCCGGCTGCTTAGATTTTCCAGAGATTCTGTACTCATTATGTTTTCACATGCATCCTTTTTTCAAAACCCTCTTTTAATTAATCTGACCTAAGCAGGCTTCTGCCTCTTAGAAGCAAATGAGACTAAATACGGCATTTTTGAAATGAAAATTACAGTACATCGAATACATCACTATGAATTCAAATGAAAAGGAATGCTTAAATTAGCATCAATCCTGGTTGTAATGGTCACATATAAGTTCATACTAATAACCTGTTCTAAATTATGGGACAGTAAATCAAAAATATTATTTTCTTAATTATACCAGTGTACAATGGACCCTTACATCCATCCTTAAACTGTCTAGTCCATGTGTGAGCTTCTTATGCTTTTTTACCTTTACAATTTACAATCAGAAATACATACCGAATTGCTCTGAACTCAGACCGAACTAATATCTATCACCACTAGCACCACAGATTAGTAACTTCCTACTTAGTGATTAAACTATGTAAAAAAAAAAAAAAAAAGTCTATTGACAGAATGGACAAAGTGTGGTACATCTATACAATAGAATCCTAGTATACTATTAATACCATTGGTAACAAAAATGAATTATCCATAAATGTAAAAACACAGATAAATGTCAAAAACATTTGTTGTACTAAAAAAAAAAAAAAGAAACAAAACTAACACAAATGATTCCACTTGTATGAAAGTCTGAATCAGGTAAAACAAATCTGTGGTCATACAAATCAAGTTGCCTTTGGCATTGGGGGAAGAAAGAGGGACTGGAAATGACTGAATATGGCCTGAGGAGACACTGGAGAATGAAGGAACGTTCCATATCTTGATAGGGATGTGTGTTAACAATGAATATATATTTGTCAAAATTTAGAAAATAGTATATGTAACATCTGTTGAACCTAAGCTGTATCTCAATAATGCAAGGGCATACTGTTAACAAGACACCCATGTAAATAAACTGCTGTTTTAATCAGTTTTCAAAACAATGCATCTGGCCTATTTGCCAAAATAGGAAAGTGTGATTTTTCTTATTTGCAACAGTGTAAGAATATTTTACCAGATGTATCTTGAGGCCTACATCTTTTTTTTTTTTTTTTGCAATACCACATACCTTAGAGTATAGATTTAATAAAATGCTCTATTCTTAACTTTATAATACTGTCTAGTCATTATTAAATCATCGATTTTTTAGTTATCTGACAATGGTTTATCCAGTCAATAAGCATACACTATCCTCCTTGATATTTCATTGGGAACTTCTTTAAAGGCTGTTTTTTTCTTAAACAGGAGGAAGAATTCGATCTTAGAAATTTTCATACTGAGATTTATGGACACAGATCAGACTACAAAATAATGTTTTAATTTAGAACACTGAGACTTTTTAAACCAGTCACTTCAAAGTAGACTTTTTTTTTCTCGCTTCAAAGCAATGTTAATAGAGGATGTATCGAGGCAGGTTGGGAGCAGTAATGGGCATGTTTTCAAATGGCATCTTTAATTCTCACATATGACTTTCTTCAGCCATTGGAGGAATTATCATAGTCCTAAGCTGTGACTCAATAGGCACTTGCATTGGAGGTCTTAATCTAGGCCTTTAAAAAAAATAATGAATAATCATTTCTCCTTTCCTCTTTGCATGTAGTAAATCACTAACTATATATGGATGACTGGTTATGGTGGGGTAATAGTCACATGATATAATAATAAAAAATTTATATCGCTGCAAGGCAAAAATAGCTTTTAAAACGGCTTTCTTATTCTATAACAGTTGAAAATGAGGCTGTATATTGCTCTCCAGAGTATTCATGCATGACATCAGTCTTCAGGTTATTAGCAGCATATATCATTAGCTGTTAAGATGGTGATACTAGGGTTGCCCAAATGTCAGAATGAGACTGGCTATATGAACTTATTGTTCTAACAGGTTGGGTCTAGTTTGACCTTTGGGTTTTTGTAAGTTTAAGTAGAAAATGGCTTGACTGTGTTTATTCTAATTCTCTTAACTCACTGGCTACCTCTGGGCATTTTTAAAATTTAGGTGAAACAATCTTTTAATTTGAGTTGAACTACAGAGAGGAGGTCAGTGAACGCGAGGGTTCAGGTCACTAGAGATACATGCTTACCCTCGTCAGTGTTAAATAACTTCTGTATAAAATCCTATGAAAGTGGAGGAGCCTGGGTGGCTCAGTCGGTTAAACGTCTGCCTTCGGCTCGGGTCATGATCCCAGGGTCCTGGGGTCGAGCCCCACGTCAGGCTCCCTGCTCCAGCGGGGAGTCTGCTTCTCCCTCTCCTCCCACTCATGCTCTCTCAAATAAATAAAATCTTAAAAAAAAAAATACTACAAAGTGACCAGTTGCTCTTGTCTTCCTTATTCTATAAACACTCAGAGAGGTGTGCTTACCCCAGTTTTAGTATTTATATACTGTGTTATAATTACCTAATTTTGTGTTTTTCATGGACTTTTACACTTTTACACTCACTGAGGTCAGTGTCAGCCTCTCATTTTAATCTAACACCCCCAAATACACCTTTCTTGGCCTTCCTTAAGGACTATACATGAGATTATGAAATATTCTAATTACTTTCCATTTATTTTTTTATGTTAGTCACCATACAGTACTTCATTAGTTTTTGATGTAGTGTTCCATGATTCATTATGTGCATATAACACCCAGTGCTCATAAACCATCATTTATTACAACGTGTTGCTTGGAGTACCATGAGCCTGGGGTGTCTCAGGCCACCTTGGGGGATATATACCCAGAAGTGGGACCTTGTGGAGGGGGCCACTGTGGCAGTATCTGGATCAAAAGAAGCTCCATGGTTATCTTCCTCCCACGTAGAGTTTCCATGTGACATTTCAGTTAAGAAGCATTTCTACTGATGGAACATATTTCAACGCGCTCCAGTAAATAATGTAGTAAGAGTTCTTGAAGTTGGGGGGGATTGTAATTTAACTCTCCAAAACTAGAATTTTTATCCTTTGTATTAGTTTCCTATGGCCACCATAGCAAATTACCACAACGTTGGTGGCTGAAACAACACAAACTTATTTCCTCACCATTCTAAAGGCCAGCAATCCAAAGTCCGTTTCACTGAGCTAAAGTCAAGGTAGCAGCAGGGCTGTTTCCTCTGCCAGGGCAGGATCCATTCTTTTTTTCTTTTTTTTTAAATAGGGACCGCTTCATGAATTTGCATGTCATCCTCATGCAGGTGTCATGCTAATCTTCTCTGTGTTGTTCCAACTGTAGTGTATGTGCTGCCGAAGTGAGCACAGGGCAGGACCGTTCTTAGTCTCTTCCAGCTTCTCGTGGCTACTGGCATTCCTTGGCCTGTAGTCACAACACTCCAATTTCTGCCTCCCTGATCACACTGCCTTCTCCTCTTCTCTGTCTATATCACTCTGCCTTGATCTTCTAAGGGCACTTGTGATTATATTTAGGTCCACCCGGATAATCTAGAAAAACCCTCCCACTTTAAGACCCTTTACTAAATCATACTTGCAAAATTCCCTTTGCTATATAAGGCAGCATTCACGAATTCCAGGAATTAGGACAAAGATATCTTTGGGGCCTGTTATTCAGTCAACCATATCCCCTAAAGCTAATTAATTTCCTTAAACACAAAGCAGAATATACTTAGGGATTGGGAACGGTTCATTAATGGCAGTGATGGTAAGGGTAAGAACAGTAGTGATATTTGTAACAATAAAAATTGCAGACGCCGTTGCAATGATAGCAATGATATGAGTAACAATAGCAGGTGTAGCTACTACCATTATTGAGTACCTATGATTATGCCACACTCCTCCCAAGGACCCTAAACGTGTATGTCACTTAATCTTCAAAACAGTCCTAGAAGAAAGGTACTGCATTATTTTATTATTATCCCCACTGTCCAGATGAGAAGACTGAGGCTGAGGTCATTGAAGAGCTTTCATAAAGTCATACTCCTAAAGCTTGGCAGAAATGGAATTCAAATAGGACTTTGAAATCCAGATAATCCATTGCATCCTTCCCGATACCCAAGGTGGCATAGTAGCATATCTTCCAGGGTAATGTGGACCCTATTATTTCTAACTGTTTAAGGTAAATTTGACAGCTTTGATATATTAAAATAAACCATTTTTGTTTTTCAGAGACAGAGAGAGAGCATGCACATGAGGGAGGGGAGGGGCAGAGAGAGAGAGAGAAAGAGAATCTTAAGCAGGTTCGGGGCTCGATCTCATGACCCTGAGATCATGACCTGAACCAAAATTAAGAGTCGGACACTTAAAGGACAGGAACCCAGGTGCCCCTAAAATAAACTTTTGAATGATAGATGTCTCCATAAACGCAGTTAAACATAAGCAATAAACCATGGGGAAATATTTTTCTCAATAGAAAGATTTAATATTTTTCTCAATATAAAGATTTAATATTTTTATATACAAAGAACTATAAATTAAGAAGAGAAAATAACAAATAACCAATAACCACATAAGACACTACATTGATATTACCCAGATCTCTAGAACATATTCATCTTGCATAACTGGAACTTTACCCCTTGATTAGCAATCTCCCATTAACCCCTCCCCCCAGCCTCTACTTTCTGTCATCATGATTTTGGCTATTCTAGGTACCGCACAGAAGTGGAATTAAATAGTATTAGTCTTTTTGTGTCTGGCTTATTTCACTTAGCATGATGTCCACAAGGTTCATCCATGTTGTAGCATATGTCAGACTCTCCTTCCTTGTTAAGGTTTAGTAATATTCCATTGCATGTATGTACGGAATTTGCTTATGCATTCATCTGTTAATGGACACTTAGGTTACTTCCACATTTTAGCTATTATTGATAACTCTGCAGTGAACACGAGAGTGAAAATAACTCTTCGAGATCCTGAGCTCAATTCATTTGGATAGATACCCAGAAGTGGGATTGTAGAATTGTACACTTAAAAAAGTTGTTAAGAGGGTAGATCTCAGGGTAAATACTCTTACTACAATAATAATGAAAAGATAGTGCTCTGAGCACTTGCATCTATTGCTCCTCTGAATATCTTATAAAAATTACTGAAAAAATACCAAGGGAAAATGAAACCAAAATTCTGGAAAACAACAAAGAATCTATCTGGGAAAGATATGTCAAGAAATGAAAAGCGTATGAGCTGTTTTAACAGAGAGCATAGGGAATTTGTTATACAGGTACTGGAAGGCAGAAAGAGCTAAAGGGATTCTGAGCTAACATGGATATTAGTAGCTGCAGGAAGCAGTTAAAAGTCTAGGGCTCAGAACATAAAAAGGAAGAAGATGTAGAGTTATCAAAAACCTAGGAGATTGGAGAGGAAACACCCTCTAGCCTCCACATGATTTTTATCTGGAGATGAGTATGGTTCAGCTAAAGCTCCACTCACAGAGGGGGACATGGCTTACTGCCACTGGTACTTCTTTTTTTTTTTTTTTTTTAAGATTTTATTTATTTATTTGAGAGAGAATGAGAGAGAGCACGTGAGAGGGGGGAGGGTCAGAGGGAGAAGCAGACTCCCCACTGAGCAGGGAGCCCGATGCGGGACTCGATCCAGGGACTCCAGGATCATGACCTGAGCCAAAGGCAGTCGCTCAACCAACTGAGCCACCCAGGCGCCCGCCACTGGTACTTCTGAGGGAATAGAGGGGCGGCTCTGTGGCTGGGAGTGACGAGGATAGGTGGGAGCTCGAACCCATAGCTGCTGTTGTCCCTGCTGTAGGGAGAATGCCCAGAGCTGAAAACAAAAAGCAAGTTCCTTTCTCCTTCTGCTTTTCACTCTCCTTCCATTGCTCGCTATCTATAGAACCTCATGAGAAGTCAGCAGACTAGGACACTAAGAAAATGTAGTTTCAGAATCCCATTGCCAACATTCACATAAAAGATTATAAAGGATGGTTTTGCAACTGAGAGAAAATAGGTAATTAGCAACAGTGATGAGAGTAGACAGGGAAATTTGAGGAACTTCTGAAAGATGATGTGGTAGATTATTTCAAAAATGGCTCTAAATTTCCATTGCTCTTTTTACCCAAACCCCTTGCAATATGACCCTGCTACAGTTCTCATCAGGATGTGATGCCTGTTACCTTTACCCCTTTACTTTTGTCTGGTCTTGTGATTTACTTTGACCAAAAGACTATGCTGGGAAGGGCACTGTGCTTATTTTAAGCCAATGTCTCAAGGGATCTTGTGTGCTTCTGCTTTTCACCTTAGAAGACTACCTCTTCCATGACAATGAACCCAGAAACTCCTACTGGAAGGTAAGAGACCACATGGAGGAGAGATGAGTCATCCCCAGCCATTGAGGCCACACTTGACCAGCCAGCCCTAGTCTTAATTTTGAACCTTGTCTCAAACACTAGAGAAAAAAGGAATCTATGCCCAGGAGTCATCTTACACTCTTCTCTACTTTGGCTCCTTCGTCTGCCTGTCAGCTCCATGTCCATGCAATTCAAAGGGGAGCCTGTCTGAAGATGCCCTGCCCATTGCACACAGCCTGAAACTAATCTCCCTCTTGAGGAAACAGAATCACAGAGGAAACTGCAGAGGAAATCCATTTCAATTGAGTATAATTATCAACCTAGTCTTTCCATCAGATCGATGAAACAAGAACTTCAAACAAGCAAATATTTCCAGAATGTCATAGCATGGATGACAAGGACTAGGATGAACAAATAAAAAACTTGGTCTAGAGGAAAAAGATGCGATTCAGTGAATAGAAGAGACCTTTACAGTATATTCTAATAACAGGCTTTTATCTTCACAAAGCATATAAAATTTGTTACAAAAACAAGAAGAAATAATATCTGATATTAAAAATATAGTGTTGAATAACATTTATTTGAAGGGTGGCAAAATAAATTGTGGGTCTAAATATTAATGTGTTAATCAGGAATAAAAGTTGATAAACCTTTTTCTAAATTATGTGCAAAATGAAATGTAAAGAAAATACACACACCAAAAAAAGACATGGACATTAGATTTTGAGCTTCAAGTTCTACCTAATAGTAATTCAGAGCTATTCAGAATAGTGGCAGTGGAAAGGAAGAAACAAACAAAACTTGACAGAACAGTACTTCCTAAGCTTTAATTTTTAAATGAGAAGTTTTGAAATTTTCTGGAAAGACCCACTGAAGGCGAAGCAAGAGAAATAAAGACTCACACTAAGACACAACCTTGTCCAATTCTAAAATGGCAAGCATAAAGAGAAGATTCTGAAAGAGAAATACATATGTGCACTCACACGCATGCATGTACATACACACCTACACACACATACACACAGCCAGCAAAGTGATGACATTCATCCTAATGCTATATCCATTCTGAGGGCTAGAAAACAGGGCTTTACAAGTTCTGTTCAAAAATGATTTTGAACAAAGAGTCTTATACCACATACGCTTGCACTGGGAAACAATAAAAATATTTTCTGACAACAAAGTCTTGAAATATTATTACCCATGTACTAGTTCTGGAAAACAAAATCGCTTAATAACTATTTCAACAAAATTTAAAATATATATATATATAAGAAATATATCCTGAGATAGAAGAAATAATTGTCCTCATACCCGTGAGGATGATGATAGTCCAGAAGATGAACAAGTGTTGGTCAGGATGTAGAAAAATTAGAACACTCATACATTGCTAGTGGGAACATAAAATGGTGCAGTTGCTTTGGAAAAATGTTGAGCAGCTACTCAAAAAGCTGAACACAGAGTTACCATATGACTCAGCAATTCCATTCCTAGGTATATATCTCCCCAAACTGAAAACATATGTTTACATAAAAACTTGTAAACAAATGATCACAGCAGCATTATTCATAATAGCCAGAAAGGAGAAACAACTGAAATGTCTAACAACTGATGATGGATAGATAAAATGTGGTAGGTCAATACAGTGGCATATTACTTAGCCATAAACATGAATAAAGTACTGATGGATGATATCATATGATGAATCCTGAAAGTATGGAAGTAAGTAAAAGAAGCCAGGCAAGAAAGTCCACATATATGTATGTTTCTACTGATTTAAAATGTTCACAATAGAAAATTCAGAGACATAAAGTATATTAAATTAGTAGATTAGTGTGTAATTAGTAGGTTAGTGGTTTCCAGGGGATGAGTGATGGTGGAAATGGGGAGTGACTGCTAATGAGTATGGGGTTTCTTTAGGGGGTGATGGAATGTTCTAGAATTAGATAGTGATGATGGTCACCCAAGCTTGAGAATAAACTAAGAACTAACTACTGATTGTACACTTTAAAAGGATGGTGCTTTGGTATGTGAACTATATATATCAATTAAAAACTGGAAAAAGAACAGTAGTAATGGCAGCTGGGTACCATCCAACCAAAGGGAAGAAGTCTTGAAAAGTATGAAAAGTATGAAAAGCTTTATGCACACTTTAATCTTTAAAGATTCAAACTTAAAGTGAAAACTTTGTTCCCACACCTTTTTTCACCTATAAACAAGAGAAATATATTTCTCATAGTTCTGGAGCTGAAAGTCTGAGATTAGAAGACCAGCATGGTCAAATTCTGGTGAGAAACCTCTTCTGTGTTGCAGACTGCTATTAACAATTCCTTGTATTCTCACATGGCAGAGAGCAGAGAGAACTAAATGTTTTGGTTTTTAATTCTAGAATCCTAATCGAGATTCACACAATGAACACATCTCATCATTGCATCCACTCAGTTCCTTTTCATCTAGAATAGCCTCCCTCCTGTTCACTAATGTTGACTTTTTAAAGAATCCAAGGTAGTTTTCTTGTGGAAAGTTCTGCATTTTAAATGTTTTATTGTTTCCTCTTAATATGTTCCTCTACTCTTGCATTTTCCGTAAACCGAAAGTTGGATATTAAGATGTAATTAGATTCATATAAAACAATTCTGTCCAGAATACTTCTTAGTTCTATTGTGTATTTGTATTTTACTTATGCCCTATAGGGTTGTTTCACCACCAGTGATAACATTTTTCACTTGTTGGATGCCAGATGTGTTAGCATTTGTCATTATTAAGTTATCATCATTAAGTAGGCTGATACTTTGGCACAGGGTAAACAGATTATTTCTCAACAATCTCTCAGCCAATACTTTGATCAGAGGTTGATGTGCCTTATCTGAATCGTTCTTTTTCTTTTTAAAGATTTTATTTATTTATTTGACAGAGAAAAACACAGCGACAGAGGGAACACAAGCAGGGGGAGTGGGAGAGGGAGAAGCAGGCTTCCCACCGAGCAGGGAGCCCAATGCGGGGCTCGATGCGGGGCTCGATCCTGGGACCCTGGGATCATGACCTGAGCCGAAGGCAGACGCTTAACGACTGAGCCACCCAGGCGCCCCTCTTTTTCTTTTTTTAATTGGGGTTGGAAAATGGCATATTCTCTTTATTTTATATTTCTTTCTACCTTTTTTAGCTAGAATTCTTTAAGAAGTTTTCCTTCTCATTCCAGGCCCCACATATCTTCTCTCTCTCTCTCTTTGAATATTAATATGGATTATGGATTTTTAAACACGTAGCATATTATGATCAATTATCATCATATTTTTGGTGCTTAAACTATTGCAAATTGGCCTGTGGAGCCCCTTCACGCCACTGATTGTGTCAGTTCAATATGATTGCATTTACTTTGGAGGACATCCTCATTTTCTGACACAAGTATTTTTGTGCTCAATTTGTACCACACAAGCCCCAGATGTTAAATGCTGCAAATGAAAATATCGGTAAAACAAACAATTGTCCACAGATCTTAAAATACATGCACCATATTTTTTATGGTACTAAAAGCTTTTCTACACAAAATAATTATAATTTTTGAGCATTGGCTCTTCTGCTTCCCTCAGTGTATTGTTAACGAAATTCATTTTGATCCTCCTCAGAAAATCTCTCTCAAATACTTGCTTCATTGCTGGCACTTGGACCACAGCCCTAGGTGGCCCCTTAATCAGGGGTGTAGTATGTCTAAATTTTGACAGAACAGAAACAGATCAGGAGTCTGTTTCAAACATTTTAGGTGCATAATTGCATAGAAACCATTTTCCATGTGATCTACCAGCAATACCCATACACACACGCCAAGTGTATGTATCAACTGGGAACAATTTCCTGAAACAATACTTGTAAATTCACATGAAGTGATTTGATATTTCATGTTCTCTTCCATTCTGTTCTCTTTCATTTATAAAAAGTAATTTTATAATCAACTAAGGATCACTGGTCCAGAGCTGAAAATAAATCCCAGATTTAGAAGGGAGAGAATAACCACATTTCTCCAGCAAGAGGCAGTAACTAAGGCAGAAAGGAAACTGAAGAGGGATATGGAGTCTGTGAGTCGGGACAAGTAGGACTGGGGAAGTAGTGAAAAGGAGAACAAGTTCTAACAGTGTATCTGATCGATGACAGATGATTGCTAGGTATATGTATTCCTTTTCTTTTCTGGGTGTGCTTGTAATACCTTAATTGATCTATATCCCAGTACTCAAGGTATTCTTAAATGAATGCTCATGATTTTTATACTGTCAAAGAATGTTATGTTTATTTGACAAGTACAAGCATTTCCTTCCGGAAAGATGAGAGCCATGACTCCCTTCACAACTACCTCTAATGTTAGGTATAAGCCCTTTTCATTTCTCAACAGGACAATGGAAATGGCGCCTAAGGAGTCTTCCCATTTCTGTTCTTTTCCTCTAAATCCAGGTCAAAATAATATTCACATGGTCACCCTCCAATATGATGTCACTTCAAGTTCCTTAAAACCTCTGTAAAATTATTGACAACTGCATGAAGTAGTGCATTGATTTCTCATTGCTGCTGTAGCATGTTACCCCAAATTCAGTTACCTAAAACAACACAAATTTATTATTATATATTAGATTTTAGGGGAGAATCTATTCTTTTCCCTCTTTCAGCTTTCAGAGTCTACCTGCATTTCTTGGCTTACACCCCTTTCAGTTAGGATTACGTTAGGCCCATCTAGAGAATTCAGGATATTTCTACCCCAAGATCTTTAAATTAGTCATATCTGAAAAGTCCTTTTATGGCATGTAAGGTAAAATATTCACAGTTCTAGGGATTAGGATGTGGACCTTCTAGGGGGACATTATCTGTCTACCACAAGGAGTAAGTAAAAATGCTTTATCAGGCCAGACAAATCATTATTTCCTGTGTTCCCTAACTCATTGCCACCTCTCAGAGCCAATCAAGTCACCCCAGGATCAAATCAGCACGTGAAAACTACTGACTTCGTCAAATAACAACATTATTTTTCAAGTCCTTGTACCTTTTAACATTCTGTTTCTTTTGCTTCTGAATTCCTCTCCCACTTTTCCATCTGCTGAACTCCAACTCAGTTTTTCAAGACCTAACACAAATGGTATCTCTTTGGAAAATGATATACTCCCACATGGAATTCTCAGGCACAAGTAAATTGCTTATTATCATACCGCTTTAACTCTTTTTGAAAGGTTACAACATTAGACTGTAATGTTTGTTTCCTGGTCTTTCTTTCCAAATAGAATGTAACATTCTCAAAAGACTGAACTACTCATCCTTGTGTTCCAGGATGAACACTGGAAAAAAAAAAAGTAAACACTAAGAAAAAGAGAAAAAAAAAACTTTAGTATATGCCAAGTTTAAAAAGCAATTATCTATGGTACTTCAAAGTGTCTGAGAGGAAAACCACTTGCCTAATTTCAGAAACACATGTGGCCATGCATCACTAATCTTTGCAATTAGTATAACAAATATGCAAAGTGTTCAGTGCTAGAGGGTCCTTGGATTGCATAATGGTACAAAGGTAAAATCTGCAAAACATGGAGTGTAACCGAGAGGTACTGAATCCAAGGAACATAAGACCAAGATATATGGTTAATGAGAGGAGATAGTATAAAGTAGAAAAAGCAAGTTATGTCAGGAAATGTGACATGTAATGGTAAGAATGAGAAAGATGGGAGAATGACAGTGGAAAATAAAATGGGTGAAGAGCTTTAAAAAGTCATTTGGTAAATCTGGTAAATCTTCTCAAGGTACAAATAAAAGTACCAATAAAAATAACATGGGGGGAGAGTGGTGGGGGCTGGGTTAGCCTGGCGATGGGTATTAAAGAGGGCACATACTGAATGAAGCACTTGGGTGTTATATGCAAACAATGAATCATGGAACACTACATTAAAAACTAATGATGTAAGGTATGGTGATTAACATAACATAGTAAAAAAAAAAAACTTAAAAAAATAATAAAATAACATGGGGGGTGCCTGGGTGTATCAGTAGATTAAGCATCTGACTCTTGATTTCAGCTCAGGTCATGATCTCAGGGTTCTGAGGTCGAGCCCCACGTCAGGCTCCACACTCAGTATGGAGTCTGCTTGGATTCTCTTGTTCTCCTCTGCCCCTCCCCCTTTGTGCATGCTTGCTCGCACTCTCTCTCACTCTAAGAAAAAATAAAAATAAAAATAAATAACATGGGATAACTACACCCCATCATACCATAGTCATACTGCTGAGAACCAAAGATATGGTATGAAGCTAGAGGAAAGCAACATATTACACACGGGGCGATACTGATATGAATTACAGTTAACTTGTCATTGGACAAAATGGAAGGCAGAAAGCAATGGAATAGCAACTTCAAAGTGCTGAAAGACAAACTTGTCCACCTAGAATTCTACAACAGCAACATTTTTATCAGAAATGAAGGCTATATGAAGATATTCAGATGAACAAATTTAAGAGATTTGCTTTTTAACGAATACACCCACACAGAAAGAAATGTTAAAAGAAGTTCTGTAGACTGAAGGAAAATAATACCAGACAGCAGACACCAGACTGTTCAGAAGACCCAAGAGTCCTAGGAACGACAAATACATATATAATACCATTAAATATATTAATTTTGTATATTGATAAATAAATATAAATAACATTATATATATTTATCATACATGACCATTTTTGTCCTGATTTTTGAAAAAGTCATTTGTCTGCTGAAAGAGAAAGTAACACAGTAGGGAGCTTCTGAAATATGTGAACGTAACATGTATGTTAAGAGTCGCACAGGGTGTCTGGGTGGCTCAGTCGGTTAAGTGGCTGCCTTCAGCTCAGGTTATGATCCTAGGATCCTGGGATCGAGTCCCACACTGGGCTCCCTGCTCTGCGGGGAGCCTTGCTTCTCCCTCTCCCACTCCCCCTGCTTGTGTTCCCTCTCTCGCTGTGTCTCTCTCTGTCACATAAATAAATAAAGTCTTTAAAAAAAAAAAAAGAGTCGCACAAAGGATAGGAGGGAGGTTAATGAAATAAACAACACACAAAGTGGGGAAATGGAAGAATGTATGCTTTTCTGTATATGGCAGCAGAACCAATCAATTATAAAGAATGGGAGAATCACACTTCTTAAAATGCTAGGACTGGGGCGCCTGGGTGGCTCAGTTGGTTAGGTGTCAACTCTTGGTTTCAGCTCAGGTCATGATCTCATGGGTTGTGAGATCAAGCCCCACATCAGGCTCCTCACTCAGTGGGAAGTCTGCTTGAAGATTCTCTCCCTCTGCCCCTCCCCTACTCTCAAATAAATAAATAAATAAATCTTTAAAAACAATGCTAGGACAGACCCAGCGATAGTTTTGCATGTTCCTGCCACTGCGGACATGTGTGTTTTTGGCTGTGAGTTGGCAGAGAGAACCATGCCATCACAGCAACATGGCCTCCACATGAATAGTAAGAAGTACAGATAGCATGGGCTAATGGAACGAGAGAGGCCTGTGTTTGAGATCCAACTCTGTTTATTGCTGTGTCCACGAATAAACACTTCACTGCTACCGTTTCTGCAAAACAGGCCTAACTTGAATGTTACTACGAGGATTAGGAATAATATCCATAAGTGTCCAAAGCAGTGCCTGGAACATAGTAGTGGGATTTGGAATGTACATAATTGATACTAAAAGGAAAAATGGCATTGGAGAAGGACGACTTCTGTATCTTTTAGTGAAGTCATATCTGAAGCTAGTAGGACTGACTTAAAGTCAGACTTAAGCATCAACTCACATTTCTCTTCTGGTGACTTAGCATCAGCCCCATCAGATGCCTTTAGAGCAGTTCTTGTTATGGGACAGCCTGCACCAGAGCCAGGAGGAGCCAGACCAGTGGCAGATGTTTCTTGCTGAAGAACAATCCAAAAGCGCAATATAGGGCAAGGGCTGCCAAGTCCACTCTCTGGTCACTCAAACAGGGAGAAGGGAAAAGAGAGCTCAGGACCCAGGTGCCACTTTGTGTGTGTATGTGTATTGAGTGGGGTAGCCTAAAAAGCCACCTGAGTCCTTAGATGTCCATGCATTCAACCCTGTGGCTTGAGTAGCAACATTTTCAGGGCAAAAGCTGATGAGAGAGGAGGGCCGAGGGAGACCATGTGCCTTGGAATAATCAATGACGAAATTCAGTGCCAAGGGAGGGATGTGCAGCTGTTAAGAATTGTTTTGTTCCCTAAAAATAAAACTTGGGTTTACAAAAACCCAAATTTCTATTTACCTGTATGTCACTTATCTTTCTGTAAAACAGATGGGATGTCAAACCAAAATCTTGATTGCTCAGAGGTATGACTTTTACTTTTAGAGTGTTTTATTTGATTTTTAAACAGGTAAAACAGCAAAATAACAAATGCCACATTGCATATAAAAAATAAGCAAAAATCCAACCATGAGGGTCCAAACCAAGGCATACATATTATTTTTCCTAACCTTCTGGTTCTACAAAATCCACTTAAAATGACAATTTGAATTAAAATCTTACTTTAAACAAATGTTCATTATTTCAATTTCTTCTTCCAAAATCATTATCATCCAGGCTGCCAACTGTGATGTATAAACCCCAAATGGCTAAAATCTCTTTATGTTTATCTGCCTTTCCTTTTTCCATTTACTTCAACAGAACTTTCAGGCAGATCACATCCTTTTGAATGGAGTAAAACTCAGAAATTTTGAAATCAGGGCAATGGTTATTATTTTGCATTTGTCCATGCTTCCAGTCTCCAAATAGTTGCTTTTAAGATGCATCAAGTTATTTCCAAAAGTATTATTTGTCATCTCCTCATCAATGGATTCAATTATAATATATGTATGCTTGAAGACTATATGAATTGGTGAAAAATGCTTTTAGTTTTCCCTTCACCAAATACTCACTGTGCAACTCTGAGCTTTCAGAGAATATGCTACAATGTCAGAATTTTATGCAAACATCATCATATTGCACATTTTAGTAAATTTCACATTTTATCTTTTGGCAACTGCAATCTTACTTAAATATTGTGTCTGTGAAATATCTACATGTCCTCGCCTGGGCAGGGTCAGAAATGAAAGTTCAGTTGAAACATTCTGAGCCAAAGTGTCTTACTAACCAACCTATTTTCTCAAAGTTAGTTAAGCATCTGAAGAAGTCACTTGACTCTTTCAGGTAAATGGAGCCACAGACTTTTTTGCGAAGATAGTTTACATATGCTACTTGGGGATTTTAAATGATTATTATTTTATTCTAACATTTTTTTAATGAAAGTCAGTGAAAGAATAGATCAAGAAGAGTTAAAATAGGGGCGCCTGGGTGGCTCAGATGGTTAAGCGTCTGCCTTCGGCTCAGGTCATGATCCCAGAGTCCTGGGATCGAGTCCTGCATCGGGCTCCCTGCTCCGTGGGAAGCCTGCTTCTCCCTCTCCTCTCTCTCTCTCTCTGTCTCTCATGAATAAATTAATAAAATCTTTAAAAAAAAAAAAAGAGTTAAAATAATTTAAACCATTAAAAAAAAGAGACCCCTTCACTCACATTAAAGTCAAGGGGATTCCAATACCCAACCTTTCCTTCCTTCGACTAAACAGCTGTGAACTCCTCCCTCTGCCAAGTATTAGTTCAGTGCACAACATAATTTGCTTAATCCAATATTTCTTTCCCTAAGTAAAAGTGACACCAACTTTGCGGGATACTCACCTTGAGGATTAAAGAGAAAATTTCACTTTATTCTTGGGTCTTTCAAGTAGTAAATGCAGGCTAAGTCAATACAAGGCACATTCTAAGAGAATACCACTGTAAAGTGACTTGATTGCAAATGTACCATCCTACTGGGGAAAAAGCAACAAGACCTGAAATCAGAAATACAACATTTCCTCTCTTCAGTTTCCTGGTAAAATCTCTTCTTTCTGGCTTGCTTCATCAGTCCATTTGTTATTTTTTCCCCTAATTTTGCATTTCCTCTTTTCAGGGTTAAAGCCTGATGATATTTCACTTCCACTGAAGTGTAAGGAGGCTGCACAAAGCTAACGCAACTCTTCCCCAATGAAATGTTTAACATTTACTCTCTTATTACATCTTAGATCAAAGCTCTGTTGGTATCTTCTGTGAAAAGGCGTGAATCTTCAAGATTGTTTCTCATAAAATCAGTTACAGAGAGCTTCAATTCAACCTCACAAAGGTTTTATAGGATTTTACTTTGTTACATGAATGATCATTTTTTTAGAATGTTGCTCAAAGCTATGACTACACATATAAATTAAGATGGAGAACTGAGAATCACCAAAATATTTTGTATGGATTATTCGGCAGTGAGTCAATAATTATTCTGAGTATTTTTGTTCTGAATATAAGAACACATGCTTCTACTTCATTTTACACAGATATCTGAGGTTGAGACTATGGCCACTTGAGAAACATGATCAGAATACTCTACTACTCAGTTAAGTATGTTAGGGTGGGGTTTTAACCTAGCTATGAAAATAGACCATTCAGTCAAGCTGGATGTGGGTTAATCCTTTTGTTTATCTCTAAATAATCACAGTGGAAGCTCTCAGCCCAAGGCACATGGGTTATCTGAAAGTCATTGCACCAGAGATGCAAGCCTTTAGTTTATCTTTTCTCTTATTGATAAGATTTTAACAAACTGGACAACTTGCTTTAAGTCTCCTCATTATTCTAGAAATCAGTGACTTCAGGGCACCTGGGTGGCTGAGTTGTTAAGCGTCTGCCTTCAGCTCAGGTCATGATCCCAGGGTCCTGGGTTCGAGCCCCGCAACGGGCTCCCTGCTCAGAGGGAAGCCTGCTTCTCCCTCTCCCACTCCCCCTGCTTGTGCTGTCTCTCTCTGTGAAATAAATAAATAAAATCTTAAAAAAAAAAAAAAAGAAATTGGTGACTTCATTTCTAAAGCAGAGATAAATGAAACTTTACCCCATGATGAGATACTTCACAGATATAAGAGAAAAGATTCTAGATCTAGAATGTCATATGCAAGTACAGCCCACAATTATGTGTGAGGGAAGATTCAGGGAGATTATTTCCTACCCTGCTCTACTTGCCAAGACACTACTACATCACACTGCATTCTTCTTGTGTGGTATAATTTAAATATGTTATCTAACTGATCATCCAAAACAAACAGTTCATCATCTAAGTTACACTCTTACTATGTTCACACAAGGATACCAATTTAAACTAATATGGATACATTTGTTTAGCAAGTGAGTATTGGAATTGAAATTTGAAGCCTTGACTGTCTTATATCAAAGTTTTTCTTTTTCTTTTCTTTCTTTCTTTTTTTTTTTTTCTTAAATATGTTACACAATTCTGCTAGACAAGTGAAGTCACCTTCAAAGTTAATGATCTTTAAACTGGCCAAATTATGACAAGACTCAAAGACAAATGAAAAAAAAAAAAGACCGTTGAGCAGATAAGGGTGGAGCAACTCAGCCTCTTTCAAACTGGCAAATCTCTAGAGTCAGGAAAATATATTCATAGTAGTAGGAGGAAATTTTGCCAATGGTATCATATCAAAAAAAAAAATTCCTAGTGTTTAAAAATATCATGGAGAATGATAAGATGAAAAAAGAAAACAAGTTGACAAATATCCAATTTTTAGAAATGGAGATTAAAAGTTAGTTCCTTGTCCAGTGATAGCACAAAATTTTATAGATATTTTGTCATTTAAATAAGAAATGGTTAAGTCACAACCACTTGCTTTTATTACCATTATAATGACAGCAATTTATATCAAGGACTTCTTATGGAAATATTTTGAGCAAATCAATAACAATAATAAATTGATTTATAATTAGAATGACTGTATTCAAAAAGAATTATTTAAAGATGTGATGTCAAATGAAAGAGATTTTTTCCCTAGGCACATTCTCTATTCTTTTTATAGAACATTACAGTCAATGACATGAAAGAATACAGTTTTCAAACTTAAAGACGCCCTATTATAATTAGGATTTTAAAAGATCTTGACACATGGAAATATAAGAAGAAACCAAGAACTAAATCTAAGGAATATAATTAAATTACCAATATATTGATTTTAACAATCCACTGCATAAGAAATTCACGAAAACTGAACTTACCCATGGTTAACGTAAATAACATTAAAGTGTTTTAGTAGATTTAAGCATGTATTAATTAACAATGGTACCATGACTATTTTAATAGCTGACTCTTTGTCAGTAATCACTAATACAATCATACTCTCCTAAAGAACAGTAGTAATGTCCCCACTATGCTTTTTATCCAACAAAATCAGTTCCAGGCAGTAGCAGAGTAGGAAGGAGAAAAGTGAGGGAATCAGCTGGAAGAGGGAATAGGGAGCACATTTTCCAAATGAAGCAATTTCTCAAGAAATTTCAAGATTATGTGATGACCTGCTGGTTGACAGAATTACACATAAAGATGTTAGAGAAATCAGTGTGAAGCAAGATCGTGAAACTAGATAAGTCCACTCAAAACAGTCTGTACTTTTCTATGCATTTGTGTTTTCACCAAGCACCAGCACTGGCCAAACCACCCTGAGCCTGGTCATTCTCTGTCCCACACTCTACTTCATTTGGCCATCCTTCCAATTTTTGGTGTAAAATTCTAAAAAGAAGATTGATAACCAAAAACTCATTCTAAGTAAGGTGAATGAGTGATCGAGAGTTTAAAACCTATGTTAACTGAAAAATGGCTGATATTCCTGAAGATATTTCATCTCTAAAGCAAAATCTTTCAGAAGAGTGATATGTTAAATGTTTTAAAATATTTAAAAGACTGTTGAATAAAAGGGTTAGAATCAATCTGTGAAACTTCTATAATGCAGGACCAATGGGTGAACATTAGAACAAAGTGGATTTTATGTCAATTATAAGAATGGACTTTCTTGGGGCACCTGGGTGGCTCATTGGTTAAGCGTCTGCCTTTGGCTCAGGTCATGATCCCAGGATCCTGGGATCGAGCCCCGCATCGGGCTCCTTGCTCAGCAGGAAGCCTGCTTCTCCCTCTCCCACTCCCCCTGCTTGTGTTCCCTCTCTCGCTATGTCTCTCTCTGTCAAATAAATAAATAAAATCTTTGGGGAAAAAAAAAAAAAAGAATGGACTTTCTACAAAGGAAATAAGGGGGAAAAAAAAAACACAGGAAAGAGAACAAAGGCAGGACCACATTAAAAAACAATGAAGTGGGAGCCACTCCTTTGCCCCACTGGGGCCAACAGCCACCAGACCAGGGGTCTGGGGCCTGAGGCTCAGTCTACTACCATGGGCTCTGTGTCCAGTCAGCAGCCCCTCTAGTTATTACATCTGTCTGGGCTTTGTAAGACTTCACAAGTTACTGATTTGGTGTTTGCTGGGTGGCCTAGTTTGTGTAAATATAATGTGTTGGTGTTTCTCCACGTTCCTGTTGGGATTTATTGTTTACAAATTTCTTTTTGTAAGGAGAGAAAAATAGTCAAAAGGTTCTGCACCAGGAAAAGGGATCTGAAACATAAGCTTGAGGGGCTCCTCTTCTCACAGTGGAATCTTGAACCACCCTTTCTTTTGACTACCCCTCCTCCATTTCTATTTTGGACCAGCTCCTCTGTCCTAAAAATTTTACTCCTACCCTACCCCCTCTTCACCCTTCCCACCCACACATACACATTAATTGCAGGATGACTCCACAACTCTTAAGTGGTTTGTGTAAAAATCCTGGAAAAGCTAGGGACACTTTATCCCATGTTCCCAACCTCCTAAATCAAGACCATGCCAAACACTTAAGCTACTGTATTTGGAGGAAACATAACCTATCTTAATCTCTAATCCTAAAATAGAATCAAGGAGGGAGATTTCCATGCAGAAAGTGGGGACAGGAGACCAAGAAAAGAAAGAGGAATGCATATCTAAGTCATTCAGGAACTTTTATGCAGATGTAAGAAACTCATGTCAAAGTGGCCACAAAACTGCAAGAGGAGACAGATGAATATAATTCCATGTGTGTGAACTCTTAAATTTACAGGGAGGAAGAGAGGGTAGGAAAGAATGTAGCCATCTCTTCTTTCCCCTCAGTCCTGAACTGACCCCTTGGGCTTTGGTGACACGATCAAATGATGGTTGATTTTGGGGTGATGGTACTTCCTTTATCATTTGCCATCATTTTGTAACACACAGGCTGACTTTTTTTCCCTTCCCTTCTCTTTTCCCTGGGAAAATACAATAAGTAAATAAAGACTAGCTGGTACAGCAAGAAAAAAACGAAAGTGAATGTGTTCAAGAAGACATTGTTGAAGACTATAGAAAGATTTTCTATATTGAGTTGGAAGATGTGCTAAATCCCCCAAAGTACCCATCAATCAACCACAAAGATTCTAGGATTCTCAATATGTAGGCTTGGACCTGAGTAGTAAGGAGAGAACAATTCAGGGCACCCTTTCATAAACTCCATTGGGTGTTAAAATTCTCTGTGCCTCCGTTAATGACACATCTGAAGAACTGTATCCCCTATAATTATTATATTTTATTCTTGGTCATGCCCTCTCATGCCATAAGAGAATAACTGGCTGAACCCTCTTACTATATGAAGAGATCTTTACAAACGACTTTTTTTTGTAAGCAGAATTTCCTGTATGATTGGCTTAATTTCACAAATGAATTGCATGTGAGTACACATGCATGCACATGCTTCAATCCTTCCAAAGAACATAAGAGTTATGGAGATGGCATTTCTGGACTTCCCTCCCATGCCTACCTCTCTACCTCCTTCTTCTCGGCTAATGATAGAATTGAATTCAATAAGTTGTGTTTGGGGCATGACACCCTCAGCCTAGGAATCTAGTAAGTCATAACCTGATATAATTTGTTATATTCATTGTAATGACACCCCCCTAAAGGCATCAATAATTATGTCATAGAGGACTATCTTTATAGTGATCTATAAGATAAATTTCTCTCAGGCCTCTATCTTCACAACACAGTTGCACTTCATCTTTAGTAATATTTAGTAACCTTTTTTTAACGTACGGATTATATAGACATTTGATTCATATTTCTCCCTTCTCACTGGCTGCAAAACCCAGAGACAAATTGGTGATCCACTTTGGAAGGATCAAAGCTTCCATCTGAAATATTAGTTTACCCTAGCTTTATTTTACTCTTCGAAGGCCCTTATCTTTTGATTTGCTAATCTTTTCACTTAAAAAAATCCTGTTACATTAGGTTTTACTATCATAAATTTTCTTTTGAACAAGGTAGGCAATAGATAAATAAATAACTTGTCAAATGAACATATTGTGCTCGACTCTCCTATACTAAGGAAACTTTACACAAGCCTGCTGTAAAATCTAAAAGAATGATTAAAAAATGCTATTTTTTTTCCCAGAACCTAGAATAGTATGATGCACCTATTTTACACTCGCTTTTCTCATCATGGTCCCCCTGTCTCATGACCCATCTTTCCCCTCCTTCAGTGTTAGTAAATTTATGACTGGGAGGGAAATGATGCTTTTCTCAGATTAAAACTGTGGAGCTACTGTCCTCCAGCATAGTCTCCGTGTGTATTAGCACATGTTACTATGCAAACTATATTCTCAAAGGGAGAAGGAGAAAGTCTTCTAAATCCAGTCCCTCCATCCTGAAAACACTAGCCTCAGCAAATCCAGTTATAGAATTCACAAGTCCTCTTAACTCTAAAACCTGTGTAGTGAACTTTATGACCATTACTCTATCACGAGCTATGCATGTCTACTACTCAAGAAACAGGAAAATGATGGAAATCATGCCGTTCTCAGTGTTACCCATCCTAATCAATCAAGGGAAGCCAAGGAAATTTTTCTAGAGTTGAAAACAGAGAGGGGTCAATTCCTTTTATAAGAAAGCTGCATTGTTTCTTATGACTTCTTTATAAACTATTTATTCAGCATGACTAATTCCTCATTGGAAATAACTATGGAAAAGCAATTGCTTATTCTGGATGCAAAGGGGATAGAGCCTCTAGCTTATATTTTGTCCATTTCTTTTGCTTACAGGTAAGTAGTTATTTGCTTACTTAACAAAGCTACTGTAACTAGGATGAAATATGTTTCCCCTTTGGGGCATTATATTTCTCTATAAAGAAATATCAAAGAAATTTAAATGTGGTCTCAATTAAATGCACTGGCCCAGATTTCAGGGCTGAGCTGAATTTCTCAAATCACAGTTCAATGCTTCAATCTTCCTGTGACACTTATTGTTCTGTAGGGAAATGGGCTAAGAGAAACTTCAACATGGGTGGACTTCAGGGAATGTAGTAATAGCTCCTGAATGGTCATCATCATAGAAAACAGTCCGAGGTACAGAAGGAATTTCACCTGTGCTCAGATCAGAGGATTCGTCACAGGTCTTTTTAAGAGAAAAAATCCCAAATGAAGTGATAATAATAAAACACTCACATGAGCCTGATGGCTGGCAAATTTCACCTAGTAAACACTATAAGGTTAAAACCCAAAATGATTGGCAAAACCTTCCTCTTTTTGATGAAAACAGCAGGCTTCAGTAAACATCACCTTAGATCATCAAGCCACTGGTCACTATTCTTAATTAGTGTTGTTTAGGTTTTATATCTTTAATTCACTGTGATCATTATACTTCGGCTTTCCCCTTAACACTGCCACTTTTCTGGGCCACAACAGCCAATGCAGCTTCCCTCATTATTCTAGGTCGTGTTATTTAATGTCAGCTTAAAAATGGAAGCACACAAGGAAAGAAATGTTCCTGCTGTGTCTGTCTTGGTTCCAAAGCCTCACAGGGTTGATTCGTATGGAAATACAAGCCATAGGAATAACATTTCAGTGAGAGAAAGATGCAGAAAAATCTTTATTGATGAGGAGAGGCCATTGCATTCGCAACCATCCCATTGCAAATGAAATTTACAATTTAAAAAGCAAGCCCTATAAATTCCGCCATGACGATGGATAGGCAGATTCTGGCTGCCCCTCTGGGTGGAGCAGTTATTTGAATTCCTGAATTGTTTTCTACCCACAGAGATAGCACCATAGTGTTTTACTTAATTGTTTCTCATAATATCAGCTGCCTGAAGGTAACACTTCTACATATTATGATAAATTATGGAGGATACCATATGTGGTTAGACTAGCAATGTCTTAATGAGCAGATATAAGCAGTAGGTATGTTAATAATTCCCTGTCATTTATAGGGAAAAAAATCATCAGTAGTAGAAAAGTTTCTCTGTGTCTTCTGTGTTTCTATATAACAGTTAATATAAATTTTGAGGGCCTTTACCTAAGGTGCTTTTTTCTGCAGTATAGGATAGTTTGTGACTGTGCAATTTGGTTGCAATTTCTCTTTAAAACTGACACACAGCTATTACCATTAAGAAAGGCTATTAAAAGACATTTCTAGAAAGAAAACTAATGGAGGGGTTAACAGGGAAAAAGGTAAAAATTATTGGTACAGGTATATCTTGCACTGTGAGAACAGAGGTATGTACTTGATCTTTTCAAAAATTCACATTACTTTGTATAGTTACCTGCTTGAATTGTAAATACCTTTTCATTCTGTAGAAAACCTCTTAGCAAAACAGTAAATCATGCTAGAGGTGAGCATGTCACTTTCTCACCCCGGTTTGTCATTCTGAATATTTGTCATCAGTGAGGCTACAGTTTTCCTTGTAGTACTCACACTTAGAAAATTCTGTGTTTTAATGATGTTTCCCAAATTGCATTATTTTTTTTCTGAGGTGAATGTTTTTAAAAAAATCACTCTAGTATACTCATTAGATACTCATTGTGATATAAGAGCTCTGTTTTTCAAAAAACAATACATACAACTCAACTCAAACCTTTTTTTTCCCCTTTTTCAACATCTTAGAAACTGAGCATAAGAGAAAAAAAAAGAGTAGCTTCAGGACCAACAGGTGACACTTATTATTTCCTTAAAGATCCACCTCATATTTTCCCAGTAAAGTAATATGCAAACAGAAACAAACTTAATTATCTTACCTGGCACCTTACAAAATTTAGCAAATTACTGTCTCCCTAGGTGTGTAGCCAATCTACCACAGTAAGAGGAGCACTTAAGGAGGCAAATAACTTTCCAAAATCAATAGAACACACCTTATCTTGTTAGAGCAAAAGAAGATCAACTTTATTCAACATTGGATTGATTAATTAGACAAGAATAAGATTGCAGTTTAATTAATTTAGCATATCTGCCTTCTATCTGACATGGTAATATTTCTTGACATGTGGAAATTAGAGATTCTCTAATTTCTTCTCCAAGAGGAAACAAAACAAAACAAAACAAAAAATGTGTATTTATGGAATAATTATAATTTGTAGTAGATCCTACTCAACTGCACTTGAGAAAATACAATGACCTCCCAAGTATTGAACACCTATGAGGTGACAAACACTGTTCTGAATTCCTATAGATGTAGAAGAGAAAATATTGAGATATGTAACAAAAAACAAGAGAGATCCTAAATTACATATCACAAGCTATAAGTCAGTACTTTCCAACTGAAGTTTCTGTGATGATGGAATGTTCGATACCTTCAGTTGTTTGATGCTGTGGTCATTGGCCACAATGTAGCTACCAAGAGACTGAAGTAAAATTAGCACAACTGAAGAACTGAATTTAACTTAATTTTATTTTATTCTATTTTTCTAATTTATATGTAAATAGTCACATGTGCCTAGTGGATGCCACAGTGGACAATGAAGTTCCAAGTATCTCAGAAGTACAAATAATTTTCATGGAGGGAAGACTGGGGTAAACATTCCAGAAGAATTTTTTTCACAATGAATTTGATTTTTTAAAGTTAAATTCAATTAATTAACATGTAATGTACTACCAGTTTCAGAGGTAGAGTTCAGTGATTCATCGGTCTTACATAACTGCTCATTATATCACGTTGCCCTCCTTAATGTCCATCACCCAGTTATCCCATCCCCCCCACACCTCTCCTCCAGCAACCCTCAGTTTGTTTCCTATGATTAAGAGTCTCTTATGGTTTGTCTCCCTCTCTGATTTCATCTTTTTATTTTTTCCTCTGTTCCCTTATGATTCTCTGTTTTGTTTCTTAAATTCCACATATAAGTGAAATCATATAATTGTCTTTCTCTGACTTATTTCGTTTAATGTAATACCCTCTAGTTCCATCCACGTCATTGCAAAGGGGAAGATTTCACTTTTTGATGGCTGAGTAATATTCCAGTGTGTGTGTGTGTCTGTGTGTGTCTGTGTGTGTGTATACACGTATACACACACACACAACACACCACATCTTCTTTAGCCATTCATCTGTCGATGGACATTTGGACTCTTTCCATAGTTTGGCTATTGTGGACATTGCTGCTAAAAACATTGGGGTGCATGTGCCTCTTTGAATCACTATAAATACCCAGTAGTGCAATTGCTGGATCATATGGTAGCTCTATTTTCAACTTTTTGAGGAACCTCCATACTATTTTCCAGAGTGGCTGCACCAGCTTTCATTCTCACCAACAGTGTAGGTGGGACTTTCTCCACATCATTGCCAACATCTGTCATTTCCTGACTTGTTAATTTTAGCCATTCTGACTGGTATGAGGTGGTATCTCATTGTGGTTTTGATTTGGATTTCCCTGATGCTGAGTGATGTTGAGCATTTTTTCACGTGTCTGTTGGCTTTTTGGATATCTTCTTTGGAGAAATCTCCTCATGTCTTCTGCCCATTTCTTGACTGGATTATTTGTTCTTTGGGTGTTGAGTTTGATAAGCTCTTTATAGATTTTGGATACTAGCCCTTCATCTGATAAGACATTTGCAATTATCTTCTCCCATTCTGTCAGTTGTCTTTTGGTTTTGTTGACTGTTTCCTTTGCTGTACAAAAGTGTTTTATCTTGATGGAGTCCCAATAGTTCATTTTGCCTTTGCTTCCCTTGCCTTTGGAGGGGTGTCTAGCAAGAAGTTCCTGTGGCCAAGGTCACAGTTCCTGCTGCCTGTATTGTTCTTGGGCTACAAGGGTGGTTCAACATCCACAAACCAATATGATACACTACATTAATAAAAGAAAGGACAAGAACCATATGATCCTCTCCATAGAAGCAGAAAAAGCATGACAAAGTGCAGCATCCTTTCTTGATTAAAACTCTTCACACTGCAGGGATAGAGGGAACATACCTCAACATCAGAAAAGCCATGTAAGGAAAGCCCACTGCGAATATCATTCTCAATGGGGAAAAACTGAGAGCTTTCCCCCTAAGGTCAGGAACACGGCAGGGATGTCCACTATCACCACTGTTGTTCAACATAGTACTAGAAGTCCTAGCCTCAGCAATCAGCCAACAAAAAGAAATAAAAGGCATCCGAATCGGCAAAGAAGTTAAACTCTCACTCTTTGCAGATGACGTAACACTTCATGTGGAAAACCCCAAAGACTCCACCCCAAAACTGCTAGAACTCATACAGGAATTCAGCAAAGTGGCAGGATATAAAATCAATGCACAGAAGTCAGTGGCATTCCTATACACCAACAACAAGACAGAAGAAAGAGAAATTAAGGAGTCGATCCCATTTATAAGTGCACCCAAAACCGTAAGATACCTAGGAATAAACCTAGCCAAAGAGGCAAAGAATCTGTACTCAGAAAACTATAGAACACTCATGAAAGAAACTGAGGAAGACAGAAAGAAATAGAAAAACATTCCATGCTCATGGATTGGAAGAACAAATATTGTGAAAATGTCTATGCTACCTAGAGCAATCTATACATTCAATGCAATCCCTATCACAGTACCATCAACTTTTTTCACAGAGCTGGAACAAATAATCCTCAAATTTGTATGGGACCAGAAAAGACCCCGAATAGCCACAGGAATATTGAAAAAGAAAACCAAAGCTGGTGGCATCACAATTCCGGACTTCAAGCTCTATTACAAAGCTGTCATCATCAAGACAGCATGGTACTGACACAAAAACAGACACATAGATCAATGGAACAGAATAGAGAGCCCAGAAATGGACCCTCAACTCTATGATCAACTAATCTTCGACAAAGCAGGAAAGAATGTCCAGTAGAAAAAAGACAGTCTCTTTAACAAATGGTGTTGGGAAAATTGGACAGCCACATGCAGAAGAATGAAACTGGACCATTTTCTTACACCATCCACAAAAATAGATTCAAAATGGATGAAAAATGTGAGACAGGAGTCCATCAAAATCTTACAAAAGAAGTTTTTATATACAAGCACAAAAGTGAGACCTAGAAAAGAGAAACAGCCAACTTGAATAGAGCAAACATTACACAAAGGAAATTTTCAGAAGAAGAAAACATGAGTAAAACCAGGGAAAGAGTGCTTTTCTAGTACAACTTGGCCGAAGATTTTTCAAGCAGATTGTTCATTCCCAAATAGAAGTCTGACCAATTTCATCAAAATCCCAAGCTCCCATCACAATCATGTTCTGACTTGACATGGTTAGTAAGTTATATAGATCAGTCTATGTCTTAGTTTGTAAGTTCAACATATACTTATTCTTTAATAGTATTCAAATTCTAATATTTTTAAAACACATGTATATCTGTATTTGAATGAAAGAAGCTTTAAATACAAAACAGTTTCTTGGGGTCAGAATAAACCAAAGGGAAGATTAACAATTGAAGCCTTTCATTTTTAAAATATTAGATAATGAATGGTCTAATAGAAATCAATAAATTGTTTTTGAAATTCACTAATTCAAGAGTATTTAATTGCTGAAATACAGCCTGTTGTATTATTTTTAATGCAACAGACCTATGCAAACAGAACTGTCATACAAAATTACACTGAAAAAAAATTATACCAACAGACTCAATATTATATCCAGCATAAAAAGTTCATTTGGTAAAATTATTCATAATATTAAGCAAAAAGGAAGAAATGACTCAAAAGCTCTGGTATCATTAAAATGTTCTTTGTTGTTATGTTTCATACCAACATATAATGAAAATTATTTCACTTTATTTTGTATTTTTTATTCATAATAAAAATGACTTAACTGTTTTAATTTGTTTTTTTATACGTTTCTTAAAAAGCATATAAATGAGGGTTCCGTTATTTCTTATAGCAAATAATTCATCTGTGAGATCATTTATGTTGTCCATTTTAATTCAAATGGACATTACATCTCATGAGCTTTGCTTGATAGTCTGCCAATGTTTTAGTGTATTCTATAGTCAAATAAGCTTAGGAAATAATTCCCCAAAGCATAAAGCCTGAGGCATAGTTATGAGATTTTTGGCTACATGTTGGTCACTACAAAAGGGCATTGAAATAACTTAGGTATAGAATTTTGTTAGTATTGGATGCTTGGCTTCCAAAATGTTAAAAACCAAATCAGGCATATTGTTGCAATACAGCTGTATAACGCATGCAGACAAATGAACAGAGATATCAAACCAAGGAATTAATTAACATTACATTATATATATGTGTGTGTGTGTGTGTGTATTCAGGGGATGTAGACAACAGTAGATTCTTAATTGGAATGAAGAATAAAATCTGTAATTGTAATAAATCTAGACCTGGAGAAAAGCTAAGATTTACTGAATGTTAGGTGGAATATTTTTTTTAATTAAAAAAACAAACAAACACAATTTTGCACTTACTATTTTTCAGTCACTCTGTCAGGCACTAAGGATACTGAGATGAGACTTCACAAAGACCATCACCTTGGTCATTGATTCTCAATGTACAGTTCCCAGACCAACAGCATCAGCATCACCTAAGAAATTATTTAAAAAATGAGTATTTTTAAGCAACACCTAGATTACTGAATCAGAAACTCTCAGGAAGGTTCCCAGTAATCTGTGTTATGAACCTTGTAGATGATTCTGATGCATGAGGACCGCTGCCCTAGATGATCACTCTAGTTTCTCAGGTGAGGAGAATTTAGGAGGTGATTTGAGAGATATGTATTAAAAGATTTCCTAGACACCAGTCTCCACTACATCAGTAATTCTGCCTGAAGCTCTCTCGTAGATACATTTGTTTGCCTACCCAGCATTTGCTGGCTTGCTTTGATTCCTATCAGAATAGGTTTTGTTAAAGGATCCATTTTATTAAAGTTCATATGAATCAAAGAAAATGGACTTACTCTTAGGTTTTGTGGCAGCTCATAATTTTTCTAAACAAATCATGTTAATATTGCCTTTGCTATTAATTGGTATGGAAAAAGGTATGTGACCAACTTCTGGCCAATGAGATAAAAGGAAAACATCTGGGAAGGCTATCTCATTCCTAAAAGGAATTACGAGAAGAATTACTTCTTACAGCACTGCCAATTTGATTTTTTTTTTTTTTTTGATAAGATGCCTAAGACTCCTACAGCTATTTCATAATTGGATGGGTCCTGAGGACAAATCCAAAATACTGAGAATGCTACAATAATTAAATATAAATAAATCATAACACCCATGATATCACTGAGCTGCTTAAACAATCTGAAAGAGACAACCATCTATATAAGGTGCCTTTCCCGATGTCCACCCTCCCTAGGGACTTTTAAGTTATTCAAGATAATATAAAAGTTTTGATGGTTTAAGCCATTATGAGTCAAAGTTCCTGGTCCTTAGAGTTTAAAACATCCTTGACACAGGACTTTAACACCACCTTATTGGGACTCCTTAATATCTTTTTACAACCCAAATTTATACATTATAACAAAGGTAAATATATTTTTAAAGTGAAGAGTAAAATATTTATTTTCACCCCATTCCCTACTCCTTTTTCTATTCTTGAGATGTAACCACTTTTAACTCTTTATGTTTTAATTGTTTTGATGGTCACTATCATAATTCTAAACTATATTCTTAACACTTACTGATTGAATGATTAAATTTTAGATATCTTGATTTCCAGCTATACAATGTAATTATTATCCCCCTTACACACCTTCACTTTCCCTTTTACTCATCTACCTCCTGTTGTGTATATTACGTTATTATTTTAGTTGTTTCAGTGGTTAGCTTTATAATTTTAACTAATGAAGTCTATTGTCTAAGTTTGATCCATTCAGTTTATATGGTATATCTTAATTTCTCAGACATTAGTTGAAGAAGTGATTATCCTTCTACATTCTACGACTTCCCTCACTCTCAGTGCCTAAATTCTAATGTTTATCATTGTCCAAATTCAAAATAGGTATGTTAAATGTTCTGAAATTTTTCTAAAGTAATTGAAAACACTGGAAATCACTAGTTATTGACGTTTTGATGATATAAATGCTGATCACTAAAAAGTCTATGAGAAGTAGTTGGCACAGAAACAGACATAATTCTAGGTTCATAAATCTATACCCCTGGACATAGAATCTCCCAAGCATTAAGATCAGATAGATTCCTTTGCTTACATTTCATCACATGTCACATTTTTGTTTGCTTCATGTTTGAATCCTAACATTCTTGTTTTTCATTTCCTGTAAGAATCAATTGCTTTTTTCATTTTCTCTGGACAGAAGAGAACTACAGCTTCATCTTACTATTAAGGGCTTCTATGACTTTTGATGCTCCACTCCCACTCCTACTCCCAGGAGTCTAAAACAGAATTGTTTAAAAAGCCCTTTTTACTTCCTGGCCTAAATTGGACAGATGAGTCTATGTGAGTTGCACAGCTGTCTTTCTAGGATTTTTTCAAATAAAATTCCAAGTTACTTCTATTGTTTGGATCTGATATTTTCCTTTTCATTGGGTTTCTCTTGCCGTTTTCTGGACTAGAAAACATTCCTTAAGTAGTGTTTTAAAGATAGGTATAGGACTAAATGTTCTGTCTTTGCATATATAAAATAAATGATTATTTTTACCCTTATATATAATTTCTGGTTTCCAGATTCAAACTGTTTGCCTCGCTTCATTAGTTTCTAACATTTAATACCATTCTTAGAAGTGTAATGCCAATGTGGAAATTTTGTCTTTGTAGGTATCTGGATTTCTTCTTTAGAAGATTTTGGCCCATCCTTTTATACTCGAAGGTTAGAAATTTCAGATTAATGTGTCTAACTGTGGCTTTTTTTTTTCATGTATTCATTGATCCCTTTCTTCATTTATTCTATAATATACCCCAGTGTATATCAGTCTGAATTTCTATTTATTTTTTACTTACTTTGGCAATCATGTTTTTAATTAGCAAGAATTGTTTCTTCCTATTCTACACTTGCTCTTTATTCATACTAGCCTGGGCTTGCATTATGAATATAATATTCTTTTAACTATCTCTAAGAATATCCATTATAATGGGTGATACGTTCTCTTAGGTCCATTCATTTCCTGTATTTCTTCCAGTTTATTGTTTTACTTTCTACATCTCTGTCATTCAACTCTTTTCTCAAAATACCATTCCACTGAACAGAAGGCATAAAAGTGGGCCATGGTATAAGAGCAACTCCCTTTGGCTTGGGCTTCCCTTTGTGGAGCATGGAAGACAGGCCACTCACTGGTTCAGGGCTCCATAATTCCCAAACCTAAGAGGGACTTCATTCCAAGGGGAACAGCTTTGCTGTGCTTTGCTCCTGAGTGGAGCTGTGAAGCTGCCTTTATGGATTTATTTTTCTATGTTGAATCCAGATACTCTTCTCTCTTCAAGCCCAACATCCACACCACATGTCCAGCACTCTCTGTGGAAAGCAGCTTTCTGCTGTCTTACTTAAGTCAGGGCAAATGCTGCTGCCAGAGCTCTGTAATTTGGATAATGGAGAGGGAAATTGGGAGGACCTACCTTCCCAGGATTCCCCATGTACCTCAGGCAGGCCTCCAGTTAACTCTGCAGATTGCTCCCTGCCATACAACCCCCAGGGATTCTGGTAGGACCTGCCCACTCTGAACTTAGTGCATTTTCAGAACCAGCAGCTCTAACCTCTGCTGGAAGCTTTCTCACCTGGGTATTTAATCTCTGCCTTCTTCTGCGCCCATCTACCCATCAGTACAATCTTATCTTCTTTTCTGCCTTTCAGGAATTCTCCAAAACATGGCATCTACTGCTACCACCCATTGGTTTTCAGGGCTGACATGAATTATTTCTTGAAAAAATCCTTATAGTCATGTCATTGGTATGTTGACAGAAACTATACATGGATATGTGTTCTCAATACATTAGGTTGATCTCTATAGGTAAATGTATTTGTACATATGTACAGATACACATACATGTACACACACATATATATTATAGAACATTTGAATTAACGTATTACATTAAGTTAATTTTCCTTGGATAATGATGGTATTGGACTGAAACAGATAATATTATTCTGATTGAATAATTACGTTAGGGCCAGAGTTCTCAATCTTTGTCAGACATGAAATCTTATTTTACCTGTCAACTTAAACAAGGGAGTATGTAAATCAAGATGGTGGGATGGGAGTGATGACAAAATATAGACCAAGGTAGAAGACAGCAAGAAGAGAATAATTTTTAACAGAGATATCCTAGGCAATCCTGCAAAAGACTTTCAGAACAGGGAAAGAGAGAGAAAAATGAAACTGCAAGAATCATGTTATTCCATATTATGGAGTTCAATCCCAAGAAAAATCATCATTTTTTAAAATAGTTTGTTTTCCCTATTTAGGAAAAAAAAATCAAGATTCTTTAAAATAAAATTTAAAAAAGAAAAAGAAGCCAATTAAATCCTCCTTATCTAGAAACTTGAGTACTATGTCCAAGTGTACATAACCATGTACACATAAAAGTTTAATTCAAGCAAAAATAACAAGAGAACACCAAAAGTTAAGACATTTAAATAAGACATTGAAATGAGCCAATACCATTCTTTTCTCAACCAGGGTTTGAAAGCTCTCACAGAAAGCAGCATAATTCTGTGGGCCATCTATCTCGGATGATCCAGAGCAAATTCTTAGATGTTCAAACCTGAAGCCTTTTTGCTAACAGTCCTCCCTGTGCCATACAATGACTCAGGGGATACCCCCACAGTTTCTCATAGATTTCTTCAGGTAACTTACATAGATAGACGTACCCAAACATAGTTACATAAGGTTAGCTTTAACCTACAGTAACTGGTACCTCATCTGAGACAATTGCCAAGTTTATGTGTTATTATATATCTTAAGTTAAACTGTATTCATTTTTCTTTTGTTCCTCTAAAGACTAGGGAGGGCTGCCCTATGAAAATATACTTAAGTCAGGAAATTGGGAAAAATGAAGAAAAAAGTGGTGTGGCAATAAAGGCCAGCAGTACCCCATAATTTAAACGGTTATGTATATAAAATGTACTTCGTTTTCCTAAATCTTTATTTCTTAATTATTATTATATTATTTAAATTATGTGTGAAGTGGGTCCCAAGAGCCAGGATTCCTGGTAAACCAAAGGTATATTTCTGGGCCCTGCATGGTTTTTTTTTTTGTTTTGTTTTGTTTTTAAAGATTTTATTTATTTATTTGAGAGAGAGAGAATGAGAGAGCACATGAGAGGGGGGAGGGCCAGAGGGAGAAGCAGACTCCCCGCCGAGCAGGGAGCCCGATGCGGGACTCGATCCAGGGACTCCAGGATCATGACCTGAGCCGAAGGCAGTCGCTTAACCAACTGAGCCACCCAGGCGCCCCCTGCATGGTTTTAAATAGCCTTTTTGTTAAGGCAAGACTAGATTTATAAGAACTGAAATAACCCTTTTCTTTTCCCACATTCCTTTCTTGACCCATAAAAATGGTAGCTTTGCCAATACTTCCATCCCATTGGGGAAGTACTGGGTAGGAGACTTCCACCATGTTCATCACCCTTCTTACTTTTTCTTCCTGGGAACAGTGACTTTTCTAATTGGTACACTGGGCAAAGGTTATAGCTCACAGTTGACCACATCCTCTGCCCCAACTTTGTCTCTCTTACTCCCTCTGTCATCACTTTTTCTACCAGTGATCAACATGTGTTCTCTCTTGCCACTTCGGGCTCTCACACAAAAAGCCCACATGAATTTAAATAAGGTTAAGACTTTCTCAGTCCTTGCTTGCCGTGTTTGGGGATAGATGAAAGGTCATTATCCTCCATGTGGGTGAATAAATAATTCTGTTCAAAGTATCCAACACTCCCAAGGACTGGTTGGGAAAGCAAGATGAAATAGAAAGTCTCATTTTGTTCTCAAAGTCCAAATTTCTTAATCTGAAATAATATAAACCATATTACAGGGGGTATGATATTTTAATACTTATCTCATTTTTATGGTTGTTCTCAATTCGGCTAGAGCTCAGAAGTCAGGAGCAGGGATAAAGATTAGCGTCTCTCCAATCTCTAACAATCAGTAAGAAAAAAAGCATTTTTAGTAACCATCATCAACAAAGATCCTTTGAAAACTCACAAAGCAAAACAAAAGACCCTCTTATATAACTAAAAATGCATCCTAACTACAAGCCCTTGTAATAAAAAAAAAAAAGCAAACACCTCTACTCAGTGTTATTTTTCAGAATATGATAACAATTATAGTTGCTTATGTTTTAAAGAATCATTGAATGGCAGTATTGTCTTTTATTTGAATTAGTACAGGCAAAACAAGATCACCCTTTTGCAGATTTGTTACAAGCAAAAATTACTTGGTTTAGAAGTACAATTATTATTATTTTTTCCTCTTTTGGGGAATCAAAGATGCTGCATAGAGCATCTTGAGGGTTAAAACTCCAATGCTCATTTTACTGTGCAAGCTGGAAGAACCTTTGTAGACCCTCTGCCCATAGGCCAGTACTTAATAGAAACCTTGTGCTGTAGGGAGTTTTAAATGTCTCCAGTAACTTTCCGCAATTATCCCTTGTTGAATTAGCAGAATCAATAGGGCACCCAAAGAGGCCCCTGTGAATTTCTGCTTGTTACCTTGGGGGTTTTTTAAGTTTCTTAAACCTTCCAGGGTTGTTAATCCTGCAATTTTAAAGCTAAAATGGCTGTTGTATGTAAAGCAATGTGGTACAAAGCTTTCAAGGTCTCTGATAACTAACTTTGTACAATGCCCTTTGTTTTATTAACCAGACCACTGGGGCTATCCCACATTGTCCCTATATTTTGTGTGCTTTCCCTGTGGGCTCAAAGGCAGCCATTTAAGACATCCTTAAATGTTTCAATTACATACAAGACCCACTTTAGCTCTGAGATTGCAAGACCATCAGCCTTTCCAAGATTTGACATACCTAGAGACCAATCAGGAAGTCATGGGAGATAATAGTTGTGGGTCTGCTAATTCAGCAAGAAACAACTGTACAAACAGGGAAATATTCTCTTTATATGCTGGTCACCTCCATCCACTGCCTTAAATTGGAAACATTGCTTGGAATTGCACTCTTTCACTTACCTAAACATTCTTCAGTGTCCTACTGCAATTTCCTAAACATTAACTTATGATTCCATAAATCTCATGGACCCAAAAATAATCTTAGAACTTCTACATTTTAAAAGGTTTCTCTACTTTGTCAGAAAAATTCCAAAGCTTCATTTTAAATGCCCATTCTATTCATTCTGTAGTTTTCATTTTGTTTTGTTTTATGGCTTTCCAGAGAAGCATAAAAAAAGTCTGATAATTGCAAATAAGTTAAGTCAGTCCTGAAGCATGGGAGAATGCACTAATAGCACACATTCCTTCCTTATATACTTCATTTGTTCTAAGAATCTGCACCTGTGAGGCCAAATGGATGGAGGGGAGAATTATTGCTCATAGATTTTGCTTTAACAAGTAATGTTCTTTGGATAAAACACTATCAAGAGAGAACATTCTTTATGATACTTCATATTCATATCTTATGTCAGAAAAATATATTTGAATGAGTAGTTGCTAGCAAAAAAATATTAGGAGGAGAAAAATTCCCCATTTAACTCTATGCACCCAGGGCGACCCAGCACTTTTTCCAAAAATGCTTTCCAAACTTCAAGGAAACAGAAGTGATGCTGAATTATATTTACAAAATCTTAGTTTAACCTGCATTTTAGGGCGCCTGGGTGGCTCAGTTGGTTAAGCGACTGCCTTCGGCTCAGGTCATGATCCTGGAGTCCCTGGATCGAGTCCCGCATCGGGCTCCCTGCTCGGCAGGGAGTCTGCTTCTCCCTCTGATCCTCCTCCCTCTCATGCTCTTTGTCTCTCATTCTCTCTGTCTCAAATAAATAAATAAAATCTTAAAAAAAAAAAAAAAACCTGCATTTTAGTTTAGAGCAGTAACTGTAAACTACAACAGCCATGTTTTACAACTGTATACCCTTTGATACCTTGGAGACCCAGGAACCTTACACTGAGTCAGTATGTTAGGTATGTGCACTCATTCAAGGCAAAACCCAGAGCCCACCAAGTTCTGCTATTCTATGTAATTATGGAGGCATCCAGTTGATACAACTTTGCATCTATAGAATTTTATTTTTCTTGGTATTATCTCTGATTTGTGTGTGCATGTGTGTCAACTCCTAGTCAGAACTATAACTGATAATGAGCACAATCAATTTTATAATTATTCTAATTATGTTGAAGTTTACATAAACAGATCATGAGGGAAAATCCAAAAGATTTTTGGAGCAGATAGGACTTTTGATGTAAATGTAGGTCCTCTAGGATCATTTGCTCAGGTTTCTTTTTATAAAATGAACTAGTCACTAGAACCAAATCACCATTTGCAATTTTACAATGTGCAAAATCCCAAGCACCATATTAGTTTCTATGGACCATCTCAAACACATCCTGGGACAACTATAATAATAATATATATGCCAATTATAAGCAAATCCACGCTGCCACCACAGCAATCTTTCCTACATTTGTTAGCACTTTTTTGTTTCTCGGTGCTGTAATTATTTTTTTATATACCTTACTCCCGCCATTGGACTCAGAGATCAGATGTAAAAAGGTTTAACATATAATAGACATCCAATAGCTTCTTTAGTTAATGAGTAAATTAAATATCAAATGTATGTTTCATTTTATTTCATATTGAAATAAAATTTGCATTTATTTCCTCCACTAGTGCCTTATGGCAGTAAAAAAAGCATCCATATTCTCATAGATAAGATTATTTGGCAAAATGCTTTGTCACTGATGTTTCACCTAATACTTGGCTCCTCACTGTTCCCCTAATTCATCTAATAATTCTTACTCTCTACAGTCTGATCTCACATTTGCTCCTTGCCCTAGAACTTACTCCTATGATTCCAGCCTTTTTAGGTTCATGCCTTTTACAAGTAACAACTCCATGATTACACTTAAAAACAAAACAAAACAACAAGAGTGATTTCCAATACCCTTTCAGCAAATGCTTTCTTACTCCTCTCACCCGAGTTTTAATATACACCATATAAAGGGTTTTGGTTTTAAGTCTTAGAGCTCACCATTTTTAGTGAATGTGTTAATATTCCTTAAGTATCTGGGGGCACCTGGGTGGTGCAGTTGGTTAAACTTCCAACTCTCGGTTTCGGCTCAGGTCATGATCTCAGGGTCATGAGATCAAGCCCTGAGTCGGGCTCCGCGCTCAGTTCAGAGCCTGCTTCTCTATCCCTCTCCCTCTGTCTCTCCAGCTCATGCTCTCTCTCAAATAAATAAATCTTTTAAAAAATATATTCCTTAAGTATTTATTCCTGCCATAAATCTCCAGATACCTTTTACCAAATTCATGGGAGAATAATTATATCTTTATATAGAACAGTACCACATTGCTGTCCTATATGTTATAGCAGGGACTATGAAAATTACCGATACCTAAAGCACACAGAAAATAAGACTGATGCATTTGCAAGGACTCTAAGTTTATATACTGGTAGAATAAAAGTGAATTATCTATGAACATCTTTCTGTCCCCTCAGGTTTTAGGAATTCGGTGGATTATATTTTTTTCTTCGTAGTTCAATAAGTCTGTATACAATAACAATAAGTAACTATTTTCTCTTTTCTTGATTATTACTAAGACATTTTCAAAAAGAAAGTTAAAATTATTTTGAACTTCATTGTCTAGTATCTCAGAAATATTAAGCTCTGCACAAAATTCTCTGTCCAATCAAAACATACCCCACACTGATATATAAATCTTTAAAATTCATTTAAGTAACCTAGTTTGTACTGATAATACAAATTTTATAAAGAAATTATAATTTAGGTTAATTTAAATAATATTTTTCCTATTCAATAGTTAACCAATGTCTAAACATTTGTACTGATGGGATATATATGTACATCCCCATCTAGTTCAGGTTTTTACAATTAAACTATACAGAGAGAGTAAGTCTAAACTGTAGAACTTTTTGCTATAGATAGAATGAGGGCTGCATTCTCATATAACTTCCAATGAAGATTCCAACTTGTGGGGAAAGGAATCACACACACACATGCACACACACACTCTCCTCATTTATTTACAGTATGATTTATAATCTGTTTAAGAGGAAGTAAATCTATAAATATGAAAACAAAAGCGGTTTAGGATGTGAGATTTTTTTTTTAAATTTAACTTTCTCTGTTCGTACTTTTTTCTGCAGGAAATCCATATTGTAAACACTTTCCAAAAAAAAAAAAAAGATAACTCCAAGAAGATGATAAGAATGTTAGAGCTCTCTCCTGCATGAGATTATTTAACCTAAGCCCCCTCAACTGTGAAAACTGTGGATGCAACTTTGAGGAAACATTTTGAATGTGACAGCAAAATTACTTTGTGATGTTTATACATTTTTCATAATTTGCTCCCAGTAGAACTGATTTCTGTATTTCTTACAGCAATGGTATGAAGAATCAGCCTTTTAAAAGTATCAGGATTTGCTGACGCTGCTGTTGGAGTGCCTTGTTAGCTAAGAGACAATGCTATGGTTAAATGCAGCATAGTAATAACTTTGAGGAATTAGGAGGTATCAAGAAAGGGAGTTGTATGGCCCTATGTGTTCACATTTGTGTGAGAGAAAAGGAGAGAAAAGAGAAAGAGGAAAACACTGAGGTAGACAAATGAAATAAGACAGCCAGAGCAGAGAACTCAAACAATGTGCCACTGAGTTCGATAAATCTATACTTATTTTTTACATCCTGCAAGGTCATAGATGACGCTGATATTGGTCTCCTAGCAACGCACTCTACTAACCTACTTTTGTCCCAATCACTGGAGAATGGGTTTGGTGCTTTGAGCTGTTTCAACATGAAGAAGAAAGAATCAAAATGATGCTAGGTAACTACTAATGTGCAAAATAATAAATGTTTTGTGCACACACAGAGACGCACACTATTTCTAGTCTCTTCCCTGTATAAGTCTACAAAGTTCGGAGTGATCTTTCACAGATTTTCTAGGATTGAAAATACAGGTCTAATTGTCACATGATTACTGTGTTTTTAAAAAATCCAAAATACTAATTTTGATTTGGCACACATAATAAATAAGACACTTATATGTAAAGACATATAAAGTAAAATATATACCAACACAACTAGTAGCAGGATCTAAATTAAAAAGTAAATTAAGCAAAAATAAACTAAAATTAAATATAGGCATTATTACTTACAGGTTTGATGTCACAGAAGTAAAAGTTTTATAAATATAAAGTTTTATAAGTATAAATTGCCAACCTTCAAACTCAGGGCCAATATTTTCAGAATTGGTTTCTGTGACTCTAAATTTTACAGACTATGTTTTCTCTTGAGTTATTTTTTTCTTGTTTTTTTTTAAGTTGTATTTTTATTAAATCTTTGGTTTCTATGATTCCAAGTTTTCACATCACTTTCCTATTCAACAATTCTATCATATTTCTTAATTGTCCTGGAGGTCTTCTTAGTCTGTGTTTTCACAGCTACATGAAAGATGATGAATATATATTTACTCTATTCTGGAATATATTATCCTATTTGAAATAACTTATTTAATTAGATGATGAAAATATTTTATCCTATTTTTTCCATTTAATTTCTTAAGAGCGCAAACAATAGGGATTAGTATTTCTTAGTGACAGCTGATCTAGTTCAACATAAACTAATTCAGGAACCTCTTCTCACAAAAATTAACTCAAAATGAATTAAAGACCTAAATGTACGACTAAAGCCATAAAACAGCTCTGTGAGAACTCTAGAAACCAGTTGAGAAGCTATAGCAGTCAGGCCACTATAAAACCAAGATGGGATTCTAGTGAAAAGGGAGGAAAATTTGTGACATTTGGTGTGACTATCCATGCAGCATAGCATGGACCAGCTAGAGGAAATCACTTCACCAGGGCTTCTCTCTTAGGATGGAAACAAAAGAGTGAACCATGTGCTCAATGTTCTGACTTGTCTGGGGCTTGCCTGAGAGATGGATTTCACTCTCGCCTGACATGGAACACTGACAAGACCATTGTCAGAGTTTGGAAGTTGCTGAAAATAGAGTAGCTGCAGTTCTGCAAGTAGATGTCAGAGAGAACAAGATACCAAAAATGTTTAAGAGATCTAAGAATCCAGAGGTCAGCTGAAGGTTTAGGTGATTGATAAATATCTTTGCCTACATAAAACCAGTATTAAAAGACTTGGAAAGGCTTGTTTCTCTCCACCTCCCACCATGACCATATTGACCAAATTCCAAAACAAAACTATAAGGCATACAAAAAATAGGGGTAGATGGCCTATGATAGGAACAAAAAAAAGCTCCAGAAATTGACTCCAAAGAAACACCAGTCTATGAGCACCTGCCAAATAATTTAAAATAACTATAATAAGATGCTCAGTGAGCTAAAAGGGAACAAAGATAAAGAACTGAACAAAATCAGGAAAACTGTGCATGAACAAAATGAGAATATCAACAAAGAGCTAGAAACCATAAAGAAGAACAATAAAAATTCTAGAACTCAAAATATAATAACTGAGCTGAAAAAAACTGTTAGAAAGTGTTCAACAAGACTTGACAGGCAGGAGGAATCAGGGTACTTGAAGACAGATCATTGAAGTTATCTAGTCAGAGGAGTAAAAGAAAAAAAAAATGAAGAAAAGAAAAAGAGCCTAAGGAATTTTTTGACACTATCAAATGGATCAATATATGCATTATGGGAATACTAGAAGGAGAAGAGAGAGCGAGAGAAAGGGGCAGAGAGCTTATTTGAAGAACTAATAGCTGAAAACTCAACGAATCTGAGGGAATAAATGGAAGTACAGATTTAACAGCTTAAGGAACTCCAACTGCATTAATTCAAAGAGAATCATATCAAAACATATTATAATCAAACTGTAATTTCAAAGACAAAATCTTGAAAGCAGCATGAGAAAAGTGATTCAGCCCATACATGGGAGCTTTTACAGCAGAAATTTTGTAGGCCAGAAGGGAATGAAATGTTATATTCAAATTGCTGGGGGTGGGGGAGAAGTCAACCAAGAACACTGTATCTGGCAAAACTGTCCTTTAAGAATGAGGAAAAATTAAGATTTTTCCTGATAAACAAAAGCTAAGGATGTTCTTCACCACCAGGCTGGCTATACAAGAAATGTAAAAGGTAATCCCTCAAGTTGAAATGAAAGGATGATAGATAGAAACACAAAAGCATATAAAAATATATGGCTCTCTAGTAAAGATAAATATAGACAGACTTAGTAATAGAACTACTGGACAAATAAATATAGTAACTTACTTTTGATAAATATAGGAAATTGTACTATTGTAACATTGGTGCATAGAATTTAAATGACAAAAACACTAACTATAAAGCTATGTTATGAATATACAATGTATACAATGCAATTTGGCACGCCAATAACATAAAGAGAGTAGAGCTGGAAGGAGTAGTTTTTATATGCAACTGAAGCTGTTATCAGTTTAGAATAGAAAAACCATAACTTTAAGATGTTTTATATAATTTCAATAGTAACCAAAAGAAAATATCTATAGACTATACACAAAAGGAAATGAGAAGGAAATTAAAGTACATCATATTAAAAAAATGAAACAGAGAAGAGAGGTACAAAAAAGCTAAGACATACAGAAAACAATTTACAAAATTACAATAATAAGTCCTTGAAGAGTAACTACTAAACTACTATGATAACAAAGACAACTAAGGACACTATCAGAAAACTGCAGACCAATATCCCTGATAAATAGTGATACAAAAATCTTCAAAAAAATAATACTAGGAAATAGAATTCAACTGTGCATTATGAGTATTATACACCACAATCAAGGGGATTTAATGCTGGAATAAAAGGATGGTTCAGCATGTGTCAGTTAATGTAATGCACCACATTAACAAAAAGAAATGCAAAAACCATAATCATTGTAATTGATGCAGAAAAAGCATTTGAGAAAATTCTACACACTTGCAATGATTAAAACATGGTATAGTTGGAAACTAACTACCTCAAAGGCCACGTAGGAAAACCTCACAGCTAATATCATACTCAAGTGTTGAAAAACTAAAACCTTTTCCTCTAAGAACATGAACAAGGCAAGTTCAACATAGTATTGTAAGTCCTACAAAGAGCAATCAGGCAAGCAAAACATATAAGAAAAAAAAACAAAAACAAAAAACAAAAAACAAAACAAAACAAAAAAAAAACCCATCCAAATTGGAAAGGAAGACGCAAATGTATCTATATCTGCTGCTGACATGATCTTATAGGTACAGAGCCTTAAATTTACCACCAAAAATATGTTGAATTAATAACTAAATTCAACAAAGTTGAAGGATAAAATATCAACAAACAAAAATTTCATTGTTTCTGTACATTAACAATAAACAATCCAAAAAGAATGTTAAGAAAACAGATCTATTTATAATAGCATCTAAAAGAATAAAATACATAAGAATAAGCTGCCCTATGACCCAGTAATTGCACTACTGGGTATTTACCCCAAAGATACAAATGTAGGGATCCAAAGGGGTACGTGCACCCCAATGTTTATAGCAGCAATGTCCACAATAGCCAAACTATGGAAAGAGCCAAGATGTCCATTGACAGATGAATGGATAAAGAAGATGTGGTATATATACACAATGGAATATTATGCAGTCATCAAAAGAAATGAAATCTTGCCATTTGCAACGACGTGGATGGAACTGGAGGGTATTATGCTGAGCGAAATAAGTCAATCAGAGAAAGACATGTATCATATGACCTCACTGATATGAGGAATTCTTAATCTCAGGAAACAAACTGAGGGTTGCCGGAGTGGTGAGGGGTGGGAGAGATGGGGTGGCTGGGTGATAGACATTGGGGAGGGTATGTGCTATGGGGAGTGCTGTGAATTGTGCAAGACTGTTGAATCACAGACCTGTACCTCTGAAACAAATAATACAGTATATGTTAAAAAAAAAAAAAAACAAAAAAAGAAGATATCAGGAAGGGAAAAATGAAGGGGGGAATCAGAGGGGGAGACCAACCATGAGAGACTATGGACTCTGAGAAACAAACTGAGGCTTCTAAAGGGGAGGGGGTTGGGGAGATGGGTTAGCCTGGTGATGGGTATTAAAGAGGGCACGTACTGAACGGAGCACTGGGTGTTATACGCAAACAATGAATCATGGAACACTACATCAAAAACTAATGATGTAATGTATGGTGATTAACATAATGTAATAAAAAAAAAAAAGAATAAGCCTATCTAAGGTGGTAAAAGACCCATACACTGAAAACTACAAAACACTGCTAAAAGAAATTCAAGAATACACAAATAAATGAAAAGACATCCAGTGTTCATGGAGTAAGAGATTTAAAATTATTAAGACGTCCTTACTACCTAAAGTGTTCTACATATTCCACACACTATCAAAATCCCAAAAGCATTTTTTGCAGAAATATAAAAATCCATCATAAAATTCATATGGAATCTCAAGGAACACCCAAAATCCGTAATACATATTTATTTATTTATTAAGATTTTTATTTATTTATTTGAGAGAGAGAGAATGATAGAGCATGAAAGGCAGGAGGGTCAGAGGGAGAAGCAGACTCCCCGCTGAGCAGGGAGCCCGATGTGGGACCCGATCCAGGGACTCCAGGATCATGACCTGAACCGAAGGCAGTTGCTTAACCAACTGAGCCATCCAGGCACCCAATACTTTTTTTTTTTTTTTTTTAAAGAACAGAGTTGAAGGACTCCCATTTCCTGATCAATAAACATATTAGAAAGTTTAATTAATAGCAGTGGTGTGGCACTGACATAAAGACAGACAACAGAGTAAAGCAATAGAAGGGAGAACCCAGAAATAAACCCTTATTTAGATAAATTATCTTCAACAAGGCAGCCTCTTCAATAAATGTGAAATGAGAAGAGTGGATATCCATATGTAAAAGAATTAAGGGGTACCCTTATCTTACACCATACCTATAAATTAACTCAAAATAGAATAAAGACCAAGATGTAAAACTAAAAACCATAAAATTTCTAGATGAAAATATAGGTGGAGAGCTTCAGACATTGGACTTTTCAATGATTTCTTAGATGGGATACCAAAAGCACAGGAAAAAAGTAAAAATAGATAAATGGGATTACATCAAACTTAAAAACTTTTGTGCATCAAAAGACAATCGACAAAATGCAAAGACAACCTATGGAATGGGAGAGAATATTCACAAATCATGTATCTGTCAGGGCCTAATACCCAGAATATATAAAGAACTCCTGCAATTCAACAACAACAAAAAAATAAAATAACTTGATTAAAAAATTGGTAAAGAACTTGAATAGATTATTTCTCCAAAGACAAAATACAAATAATCATATGAAAAATGTTCAACATCACTAATCATCAGAGAAATGCAAATAAAAACATCAATGAGATATTACCTCACATCCATTAGAATGACTACTATAAAAAATTAATAAATAAGTTTGGTAAAGAATGTGGACAAAGTTGGAACCCTGTACACTGTTGATTGGATTGTTAAATGGTGCACCTGCTATGGAAAACAGCACAGAAGTTCCTCAAAAAATTAAACATACTAATTACTATATGACCCATAAATCCCACTTTTGCATATGTATGCAGAAAAATTAAAAGGAGGGTCTCGAGAAATGTGCACACCCAAGTTCATAGCAGCACTATTTACAATAGCCAAGAGGTGGAAATAGCCCAAATGTTCATTGATAGAGAAGTGGATAAACAAAATGTGGTATATACATACAACAGACAATTAGCCTTAAAAAAAGAAAAAAAAAAAAAAAGTAAATCCTGTCATGGGTTATAATGTGGATGAAATTTGAGGACACTATACTAGGTGAAATAAGCCAGTCACGAGAAAACAAATACTGTATAATCCTACTATGTGAAGCATATAAGCCAGTCAAATTCATAGAAACAGAAAGTAGAATGGTGGTTTCTAGGGGGAGGAGAGATAAAAGGGAAGCTTTTAATGGGCATAGTTTCAGATTTGCATGATGAAAAAGTTCTAGAGATCAATTTCACATCAATGAAAATATATTTGACATTACTGAACTGTACATTTCAAATTGGTTAATATGGTAAATATATGTATATATTTAACAAAAATGTGTATATATGTGTGTGTGTACACATATATATGGAAACCACAGTGGATACAGTTTATATAAGGCCAATATGTACATTTATAAACCACTGTAAGACATGATCGTATTGACATCTTTGGAAACTGTTTGAATGCTCTCAGTTTTGACTTTACATACTCTGCCCTCCATCAACAGCATCTTTACATCCTTGACAGTGTCATACCCCTTTATTTTTTAGGTACAGTTCATGCTCCAGCTTCCTAATCCCTTCCTCTGTTAATGATGAAAGAACTGGTGTCCTCAACCATCTATAATCAATCTGCATTACATACTGCTCCTTTTAAGCCTATTCTTTCTGATAAACAAAAATAATTTCCTCTTAGATGAATACATTTCATGCCCCAGGGAAGCTTTAATAAAGATCTGAGAAGTGGCGGTTACCCTCATTTTCTACCTAAAAATCACACTTCTGATTTTCCAAAAGCCAAACCCATTAGGTACATAGTAGCTCACTGATTTGATATTTGTTAAAGAATAAGCAAACACCTTAATATCAAATGTGATATATTTCACCACCTAGTTTATCTTTTCTTCATGTTTTTATTTACTCAAATACATGTACTGCATGGCAGCCACTGGCCTTACAGCTCCCAGATCCCAGAAGCCAGCTCCCCCTCTCAGGCTCCTTCTTGCTCTCTACACCCAGATTATTCATGGCTTGAATCTCTCCAGCATCTTCCCATAACTTACAAAGTAAGCACTCTGAGATAACCCTGGGGAGTCTATATTCTTATTCAACAGAGTTTCTAGGCTAACATTGATTTACCTATGGATTTTAACAAGGGGCAAAAATGAATATTGGAGGATTCTGTAAGAGAACAGGTGCTTGTTTTGATGCAAAGGGCTCGAAACAGGGACATGGAAAAGACAGAACACCTATGTGGTGTTCAGTGGAGAAGGTAGAGCAGAGAAATGAAAGTGTGGATAGGGCAATGTTGGGAAGCAAAGTCCAGAATCTCTGGCTTAGGTAAGGTCAGCATGAGTCTGTGACAGTGAAGATGATGATAATGATAATGATGATGAAGAAGGTGTCAATAAATGGTATTAAAGGAAATATTCCAAGGTAATATTAACCTGTGTCTGTAGGCCTAATAAATGGGGAAAGAAAAGGATGAGCTGTGTAAAAATCATAATTATGTAATTATTAATAGTTCAGCTTTGGAGTTGGTCAAACATGGATTTGCATTCCATTCCTTCTCTGAGCAGTTGTTTGACCTTAGCAAATTACTTAATCTCACTGAACCTAAGTTCTTTCCATGTAACACAGATGTATTTTAAAACATAGTAAATTTACTTAGCTCAGTATTGCAAGAAATACACAGAAGATATATGGAACAGATTAAATTCGTAATAAGAATTAGCTATTGTTGAGTGCTGTGAAATGTGTAAGACTGCTAAATCACAGACCAGTACCTCTGAAACAAATAATACATTTTATGTTAAAAAAAAAAAAAAAAGATAGTAGGAAGGGAAAAATAAAGGGGGGAAATCGGAGGGGGAGACGAACCATGAGAGACCATGGACTCTGAGAAACAAACAGAGGGTTCTAGAGGGGAAGGGGTTGGGGGGATGGGTTAGTCTGGTGATGGGTATTAAGGAGGGCACATATTGCATGGAGCACTGGGTGTTATCCGCAAACAATGAATCATGCAACACTACATCAAAAACTAATGATGTAATGTATGGTGATTAACATAACATAATACAATTAAATTAAAAAAAGAATTAGCTATTGTTAAATAACAAATACATACTATTCAGGACATTTACATAAAATTCTGTTGTTATGTTTTTATTATAGATATAGCAAATGAGATGAAACATGTGAAATTGCTTTGTTAACTATAAAATTTGAAGAGACACTTTTCATTGGCCCATTAAGAGATTCCCCAACCAGTTCTTGAAACAACTCAAAGAATAATTAGCCTTCTTTGCAACCACGGACAACTGTGTGATGTATTTCTGACCAATAAAATGTAAAGCAAGTCTAGTAGGGCTTCTGGAAAAGCTCTTTTCCTTATACACCCCCCCAAAACTATAAAAAAAAAGCCCCTCTGCTTCTTTCTTCTCTGTAGGGTGATAAAACAATGCTTGAAGATGCTCCAAACAACTTGTGACCATGAGGAAAAGGCCAAGAGAATAAAAAAGGTGCTGACCAAGGATCCTGACTTCACCAAATCACTGTAACACTTCCACTATAATGAGAAGAATTACCTCGTGTCTTCTCATTATGGGAGGAATCCCTATTGGTTAGGCCACTGTTAGCAAGTTTTCTATTAATTGCAGCCAAAGCCATTCCTTCACTTGATCTTAATCAAAAGGCGTACATTTTAATCTAGATTACAGTTAGCCTTTAAAACTTATAATTTATATGCCCCTTGGAAATTACTTATGCACTGTTTAAGTCTGTAATCATTACCAATCTGGGGTACCCTCTATTAGCCCAGAGAGTAAAATATTTCATCTCTCAGGAAAAACAGGAAGAGATCACATAGAGCTAGGAAGAGCATTACTTTGTAACCAGGCACATTTAGGATATAAATCCAGTGTGCTAATGATTGGTTCATACTATTTGCCATATTTCCTATTTTCCCCAGTATGAAATGCAAGGCAGTATATCTATTTCACAGGGTAGCAGTTAGAATTAAGTGAGATACTATTTACCAAAATGTGTTTTAAAAAGTACATAGAACAGTAAATGCTCAAAAACTTAATTGCTTTCTAGCCTGATAGTGAACCCTGGGACTCACTGTGGCAGTCCATTCCTCTCTGTCTGGAAACATAGCTACTTGGTGAATTATTTGCCCTCTTATATTATTTATACCTAGAATGGAACTAAGATAAATGTGATATTACTATCACTTGTACATGTGGTTGAAATTCCAACAGTTCTTGGTTAGTGTAACATTGGTTTTGAATGAAATGATGGACTATTATTAATATTTTCTATATGAGATATAGATTTCTCATATGTCTATAAAATGATTTAAGTAGTACTGACTTGGAAGTGAAGGTAAAATCACCTTGAAGTGAAGATTAAATCAGGAAAGGTAAATAGAATACCCTGCATGATGCCTGGAATCAGTTAGTAATTATTGTTAGTTTAACAGAAGTTACTTGGGCAACTACATCATCTTCTAATAGACTGTGAGGCAGTGTTTCTTAATCTTGGCAATATTAACATTTTGGACTGGATAATTCTTTGTTGGGGAAGGAGGGGGAATTCTGTAGAGGTAAGATGTTCAGCAACAACCCTGTCCTCCACCTACTAGATATCCCACCTTCTGACAACCAAAGATGTCTCCAGAAATTGCCAAATGTACCCCTGGGGACAAAATTGCTCCCCAGTTGAGAACAACTGCTATAATTCATCAAAGTGAGAAGATCCGTACCTTGGATCCATGAGGCTTACAAGAAAAAAAAAAAATGTTAGTTAAATTGATTTGAGTGTGTATGAATAAGCATTTACATCTATGTTAGTGATTCTACTAATACTATTTTCTTTTCTGGCACTGTTAGCAAGTTCTTGTTGATTCATAGATCTCAGAGTTGAATAATGAAGTTTTGAACACCGAAATTTAATTAGACATTAAAATTTATAAGCACATACAGTAATGTTTAATTGACACTGAAAGCTGAAGACATAATATTTAAGTAGCATAACTAAAATAGAAAAGAACTATTTTAGAAATAATTGTATACCATTCTATAATATTGAGAAAGCAGCCACAGAATTAATTTCATGTAAATTCTGTATCTAGTAACTGATTTTTGAATAGCCAAAAATTTTAAATATCTTTGCAAATGAGAATATCCATTGTATAATTTGAAAAATTCTAATTTGGGTTCTATGTAGCCGGCAGGCAAAGATAGAAAATCTCTGATAAAATAAATTATGCAGTTTTACTGAATTGATGTGTATCCATGTCAAAGATTAAAAGTGAACACTCTAAAATCAGAGTGTCTGCTGAACATATTTGTAATTTAGATAAATGTACAATTGATTTAGGCATGTTTTAATTGGTACATCTAGAATTTTTTTTTTATATCTTCCTATAAAGAAGTGGTTTATTTTCTAATTTTCTATTTTTATCTACATGGAGTATAAAACATACCCTTTAAAATTGCGGAGGAAAGAAATCTTTGTTAACTTTTTAGGGTAAAGAACACTGTATTTTACACCAAAATATAAGTTAAGTCAATCACTGTTTTGTTGTTGTTGTTGTTGTTGTTGTTGTTGTGTTTTTTTCCCTCTAAGGTGGGAGAAGTTGAGGGGGCAGAGAGGAAGAGTTTTTTGAGGATTAAACATAGGGGATGAAATACTTAGGCAAGTCAATGGAATGACAGGTTTTTGAGCCAAATGTTGTTTGAGGTCTTATAGAAAACAAACAAAAGTTAAGAGGGTGCCCTTGTAGATTCTCTTTTTTTTTTCCTTAAAGATTTTATTTATTTATTTGACACAGAGAGACACAGTGAGAGAGGGAACACAAGCAGGGGGAGTGGGAGAGGGAGAAGCAGGCTTCCTGCTGAGCAGGGAGCCCGATGCGGGGCTCGATCCCAGGACCCTGGGATCATGACCTGAGCCGAAGGCAGACGCTTAACGACTGAGCCACCCAGGCGCCCCCCTTGTAGATTCTCTTTATTCAGATAATTCCCAATGTAACTAAGGAAAGAAGAAAGCAAAAGTAACATTTAATGAATGTCTAATAAGAATACATTATGTAATGTAATCCTCTCTGCAATCAAGTTGCTGGTACATTTTCAGGATTTCATAGTTGAGCAAACTATATTTCAGCTTCAACTAATTTGAGCAAGATGATAATCCATGCTATTTAAACTATACTATGGTAGTTAAGAATCCTGTGTAAAAACCTTAATGCAACTTTATTGGGAAGGTGAAAGATTTTAAAAAATGCATTCATAGACTATTATAACCATGGTTTTGGTGCTAGATAAAAGTATAAATTATTATTAATAATAATAATGTTCATAACTAAGAATTTGCCTAATTAAAAATTACTCAATAATTTATTAGTTTTGAAAAGAAATCATATATACATATTATTGGTTAGATAAGTCTCTATTTGACTCTAATTTGGTTATAAATCACAAACAATAGTATATCACCATTAACTATGGGGTCAAAAATTGTTTTTATAAACAAAATGCTTGTTAATTTTCAATGCATTTTCACTTACTCCTACTCAGCTATTTTTCATAACAACTGTATGAGTAAGCCAAAAGCACTGATTAATTTAATGATTGATAAAGTCTCATAATCCCATAAATTATTTAGACAGACTTGTAATAATATACACAATATAAAATGATCATGAGGATTATTATAATCATCAAGTCAAGGGGAAAATAAAGAAAAATATATTAATGTAAGGGTAAAATTAAACAAAATCCATGCCAGAATGCCCAATACAGCTATGAGAAATTAGTTACACATTTAAAAAAAAGGAATTTCTAGAAAATAAAGCAGAGGGGAATACAATATATGATTCAGAGGATAGAAGGAATAATAAATAATAAGCCAGTTTTTCAGGATCAGTTAATCATTCTTGATTAAAAAACCAGAATTTTCTGTCCTTCTCAAATAAGACCAGGTAAAGCAGTAAACAACAATCTCAAAAGACACCCTTCATTATATATACACTGTGTTTCTTAGAGCCATTTTTCATAATGTTTCTCAAAGTAGGAAGATGTTATATACCTAATATATTTCAGTGGCAGCAAGTGTTTACTTTTCTGTAGATGGTAAAAGTAGACCGTAATGTGGTCAACATTTAGATTTGACCAGAGCCATGGTAAATGGCAATATATAGAACTCAAAATGTATTTTTCTACCTGGCTGTGCCATAGCATTTTTTTTTTTTTTTACCCACCTGCATATACTGATTGCTATACTCTGGGGATGCTCTCCCCATTCTTAAGCATATCATCATCAATAAGGCAAATAGGCACAAAAAAATTAAGTTTAAAACCATGAACTGTAACAGGGCATAAAAATGGCTCTGAGTATATGGAAAAAGGAGTAGAGATAGCATTTATTTTCCTTATAAAGGGAAATTTAGATAAGCCTTCACTGGAGTGCAGATGTTTGTACAGGAGTTTGAAGGATGAAACAAATGTATCTGATTTTCAACAAAAGAGTGGAAGTATAGACAGAGGAAACACCAAGAACAATAGTTGATGAAAGATTACAGTGTATTCAGTAGAACTTAGAAAGTTCTGACAGCAACCCATGTGCAGGTTATACAGAAAAGTGGAAGAAGAGGATGGTTAAAAAGACTGGAAACAGATGATAAAAGGATTTGAATGCTTTGCTGGAGAGCTTTCTGCAGCAAAGGGGGGGGGAATCAATATAGATTTTAATTAGGTTTATTTTCTCATTTGTAGTCACATGGAAGATATAGACCAGTGGTGAGAAGACTAGTTAAGAAATTTCTTAAAAATAAGTTTAGATCATTCTGAACTGTAGTAATTAATATATAATGATTATACTAACTGGTGTTACCTATACTTACTAATCTATGAATAACTATCCCTGATCCACAACTAGACTCCCAGATTGGACACACTCTTGGTACTACTACTGGTCTCCCCACACCTCCTGAAGCAACAAACAAAAAAGAAAACCCCATTCTATATGGGTGGGGATGAGAGATAATGTTGGTCAGAACCCAAATGTGTGACCCAAAGGCAAAGTAGGAATACCCAGGACCAAGAATTGGAATGGGCTTCTAGGAATTATGGCCTCAAAAAGAGGAAAAAAGAGTTAAGGCCTCAAGCAAAGTCAAACTCTCTTTCCAAAGTAATCCCAAGTTAGGCACAGAACTGCCAGTGATTACAATCTCTCATGATCTCACACACACACACCCCTACACACACACCCCTACACACACACACACACACACTTACACAAGAGCACAGCATCACCAAACTGAGAAGACAACTACTGAAAGTCAAGATAGATGAACAGTACAGTATTTGATTGCTAAAGACTTGCCAAGATTGTTATTATCCCATACAGAAAAATAATTACATGAAATGTTTAATAAAATACATTATAGAGATTGTGAGAATAGTCACCATGAGAAATAAAGATACTTAAGAAAAATGTTAATTTCCATAATTAAAAAATATAAACTAATGAAATAAAGAGAGAATTAGTGACCTGGACTATATATCCAAACAATATACCAAGAATGAAGTAAGGACATCAAAAATAAAAACGACAAGTTAAAATAAATGAAACCTGGGAGGTCTGGGTGGCTAAGTTGGTTAAGGGTCTGCCTTTGGCTCAGGTCGTGATCCCAGGATCAAGCCCCGTGTCAGGTTCCCTGCTCAACAGGGAGCCTGCTTCTCCCTCTCCTCCCTGATCATGATCTCTCTCTAGCTATCTATCTCTCTCTCAAAAAAATAAATAAAATCTTAAAAAAAAAAAAAAGAAGAAAGAAATGAAACCTCAAATGAGAAAGCGTATCACAGAACCGCCTGGGATATAGGGGCTCAGTTGCAATGTTAAGTGCCCGACTCCTGATTTCGAATTAGGTCACAATCTCAGGACCCTGAGATCCAGCCCTGTGTCAGGCTCTGTGCTGATAAGAAGCCTGCTTGGGATTCTCTCTCTCCCTCAACTCTCCTGCTCCCAAGCATGTGCTCTCTCTCTCTCTATCAAAACAAACAAAAAAACAAAACAAAACAAGACTTGGAATATATAAATGACTCATGGGTCAAAGAAGCCAAGGAATTCATGGGTCAGGAAAAGTTTAAAAATATTTGGAACTGAACAAAAATGAAAACAAAATATAATAAAATTTGTTGCATTGCAGCTAAACCAATGCTTAGAAATGTATGGTATTATATGTTTATATCAGGAAAGAAGAAAGGTCTCAAAATCAATAATCCATTTTAAGAATCTATTTCAAAAAGAGCAAATTAAACACAAAGCAAACATAGGGAATGAAATAATTTTCAGACACATAAGTCAATGAAATTACAAAGCCAAATTTAAACTAAAAACAAGTTCTTTGAAAAGATCAATCTAATTGATTAATCTCAAACCAGGTTGATGGGGAAAAAAAGGAGAAAATACAAATTACTGATAACGGGAATAAAAAAGAGGAAGTCATTACAAATTCTGTAAGTTTGAAGAATAAAAAAAGAATATTACAAAAAATATTCTATGCCCCGCAATTCAACAGTTCATATAATTGAATATATTCATTTATATGAAATAGACTATTTTCTTAAAAAAATGAAACTACCAAAGCTAACTCAAAATAAAATAGCTAACCTTAATAATACTCTTATCTATTTAAATAAACGAATTTGTAATTATTGAATTTTTATTTCTTGCATTTCTGCATGTCTTGGAGTAAGACACTGATTACCTGTTTTATCTATAAAATCTTCTTGAGGACCTTTGGATAGCAAATAGAATTGGAAGGTAGAGATAATTTTTCTCTCCAGACCAAAGGCCAAGCATGTGTATTGCCCATTAGAAAACTTTAAATCCCCTAAACTCTGTTGTCTCTTGTAATGCAATTCATTGCAGGTGCAAGGCTCATCTGATCTCTTTGTATCATCTTGTAGGTATTGGGCTCAGGAAACTGAGGCAGAAATGATGATAATTATGGCTACTGTTATTGTAAGAAATGAATTATGCTTCATCCATGAGCCAAGTTTTGCCTGTCTTCTACCCTCAGCCATGAAAGAGTCAATATAACTTACTAACTTGTAAATAGCATAAATCTCAGACCTTTCATAGACCTTGAAACTTAAGGCCTGGATTATTTCACTCTTGTGAAAAATATAATTAAAAAAAAAAATACTACTACTAATCCTTCACAAAATTCTTTAGAAAATAGTAAAAGAGGGAGTACTACCAAGCCACTTTATGAGGCAAGTATTATGCTGATGTCAAAATAAGTCAAGGACATTACTAGTAAAGAAAATAACAGACAAATATTCCTCATAAATATAGATACAAAAATTATCAACCAAAAATGAACAAATCAAATCCAGCAATATAAAACAGATAATATACCAAGGCCAAGAATCATTTATCCTTGGAATGAAATGCTGGTTTGACATTCAAAAAACAATTAATGTAATTCTCCACATCAACGGGTTAAAGAAAACTAAATATATTATCTCAATCACTGCAGAAAAAGCTTCTGACAAAAGGCTTAGAAAACTGAAAATAGAGAGAGCTTTCTCAACCTGATAACGAGCCTACAAACCTTCAGCTACCATCAGACTAAAGACTGAATGCTATTTCCCTAAGATGGGGAACAAGTAAGGATATCCATTCTCATTCCTACTGAAGCATTTCATAATGTTATGATTAAATCTGAGGTTTTTTATTTCATTTTTGGTTTTTTTGTTGCTGTTGTTGTTTCATTTAAAGTGGATGAATGAATGGGCTGTGACCTTAAGAAACATTTATTGGCCTTTTATCCCTCCACCCCTACATGAGAAAGAAAGGATAGGGCAGGATAGAATTTTCTAATTGCCTTTTCCACCAGGTCAAAAGAAGTGGAATACTGGAATAGCCAAAACCACTTGGACAAATAAACAAAATTATAAGACTCTTATTGCCTGATTCAAGACAGTGGGTATTCACAAAAGATAAAGATATAAATAAACGGACCAGAAGAGAGAAGCTTGGAATAGTTTCAAGAGTTACAAAGGCAATTCAAAGAAAAAATTATATAACCTTTTCAACAAATGGTACTGAAACAATTTGAAACCCATATACAAAGAAAAAAAATAAGCAACCTCAATGAATACTTCATGCCATATAAAAATTAATATTAAATGGGTAATAAACCTAATGCAAATCCTAAAAGTATGACTTCTGGGAAAACAAAACAAAAAAGAACAAAAATTCTTGTGACCTTGGGTACACAAAGATTTCACAGATCAACATCAAAAGCATAATACATATTCAATTTCATCATAACTAATTGTAAAAAAAAGAAAAAAAGAAAGACTTTGAAAGACATTGATTAAAAAAAAATTAAAAGGATATTCCAGAAAACTCCAGTTTCAGCTGAGTCATGTAAAGAGCTTGAAAGTCATCACTTCCATCCTCAAAATAAGAGAAAAAAGCTAAACAAACAAAAAGCAAAACAAACCAATACAAAACAAACAAGCAAAACACAATGATTTTTCATAGATCCATTAGGTAATTGAAGACAAACCACTACCTCAAAACTAGAGAGAGACAAATACAAAGAACCATAGCTGAGATCAGCTTACTAGAAATAGAAGCTGCTAGAAGCAGTAATTGGTAGGAACACTTAAATTGTTATTGCTGATTTCCTGAAGGCTGAGAGTTAAAAACTCCTGGGGAGCCAGTTCTAAGGGAGTTCCCCCACTTTTTTGGGTTTTACCTTCAGGAACCCCATCAGGTGCTTATGACAATATTCAGAGAAAAATCTCCTCTTGTATCAGGTAGAGGAGGGAAAAATAACCATATTGAGACATGCCCAGAGGAAAATAACTATGATGAAAGCATCCACTCCAGGAAAGGTTACTTTTACCAGAGCCTTACCAGACAGGGAAGAAGGGCATTTAGAAAATTCCATAGTGCTGTAACTTTCCTATCTCATGTAAGGGGAGGGGCAATTTATTTTAACAGGCAAAGAAATGCTTTATTAGGTCATAGCCCTTGGATTCACCCATAATTTTATATATATAAATTTATAAATAAAATATATATGCATATAAATATAAACAAAAGATTTATATATATAAATCTTACAATTTAATTATAAGACTATAGAATGCTTCCCCTCTCCAATATCTTAAACCACATCAACTGTGCTGCAATACAACAGGGCATCACAACTGAGTGGGCTGTAAGACACAGACCCTATTTAAGAACGAATTCATAGGGAAACCCCAGTACAACAGAGGAGGAAAAAAAAAGAAATATAACAAAACTAGAGGGAACATCTGCTGCTACAGAAATTAGACACAGTCAAAGCTCCTATGAAAATTAACATAAATTTCACACTAAAAGCCTGATTACCCAGGATCCTACTGCCAAATACATCACATCCAAATTCAATAAAAATTATAAGCATGCGGGGCGCCTGGGTGGCTCAGTCAGTTAAGCGTCTGCCTTCGGCTCAGGTCATGATCTCAGGGTCCTGGGATCGAGCCCCACGTCGGGCTCCCTGCTCAGCGGGGAGTCTGCTTCTCCCTCTCCCTCTGCTCTCTTTGTCTCTCTCTCTCAAATAAATAAAATCTTTAAAAAAAAATTATAAGCATGCTAAAAGGGAGAAAAAACAAACAACAAGAACAAACATCGTCTGAAGAGACACAGAAAGCATCAGAACCAGACACAGACTTGGATTCGCAGATAAGGAATTAATTTATGTATTTATTTATTTTTAAAGATTCATTTATTTGAGAGAGAGAGAGTGCGTGCGAGCAGAGAGAGCACATATAGGGGGAGGGGCAAAGGGAGAGGGAGACAAGCAGACTCCCTGCTGAGTGGGGATCAGATAAGGAATTTAAAATAACTACGATTAATATATTGTGAGCTCTAATGGAAAAAGACAACATGCAAGAACAAATAAGGAAGCAGAGAGATGGAAAATAAAAAATCAAAACAAAATGCTTGAAATCTGTGATGGAAATGAACTCCTTTGATGGGCTCATCATAGATATAGCCAATAAAAAAACCAATGGCCTTAAAGATGGGTCAATATAAAATTCCAAAGCTGAAATGCAAAGGGAAAATCACAATAAAAAATTTAAAAAAAGAACTGTGAGCCAATTACAATGTGTAATATATACATTACGGAAATACCAGGAGAAGAAAAAGAGAAAGGAACAACAATAAAAAATATTGGAAGAAATATGATAAGAATTTCCCAAATTTAATGATGGATACCAAAACACAGACCAAAGCTCAGAGAACACTAGGCAGGATAAATGCCCCTGCCACCCCTCAAAAAAATCTAGCTAAGTGTATTATATTCAAACTTCAGAAAATTAAAGATAAAGGGAAAATCTTGAAAGAAGCCAGAGAAAAAGAAAGACCACTTGACCTACAGAGGAACAGATAAATAAATAAATAAATCTTTAAAAAAATTAACTCAAATGGATCATATACCTAATGCTAAAATATAAAACTATAAGAATTTTGGAGGATAACACAGGAGAAAAATCTATGTGTCCTTGGGTTTGGTGAGAAGAAATTTTAGTTACAGCACCAAAAGTAGAATCTACGAAAGGAAAATAAAAATAAGTTGTACTTAATTAAAACCAGAAACATCTGTTCTGCCAAAAACACTGTTAAGAGAATGAAAAGACAAGCCACAGACTGGGAGAAAATGTTCACTGATAAAGGACTTACATCCAAAATATGCAAAGAATCTTTAAACTCAAAAATAAAAAATAAAATAATCCAGTTTAAAAATGGACAAAAGACCTGGACACCTCACCAAAGAAGATGTAAAGATAGCAAATAAACACCTAAAAGACGCTCAGCACCATATGTCATCAAGGAATAGCATATTGAAACAACAATGAAATCTTCTAAGGACTCTGGCTTTTGACTGAAAAATCTAGGTGTGATTTTTCAGGCGTACCCACAGGCAATGACAAAACCTTTACCTGGCAGGCCTCAGAGAGAGAGAACTGACCTCTTTCCTCTAGTCTCTTGCCATCTCCGAAGAGAGGTGCAGTGAAGGAGTTGGATTTCCCTGGGCAGCCATGTTCTTACGGATATTTGCATTCCTAGCCCAGGTGCCTTCATTCTGAAGGTCTCTTTATCTGGGTCCTTGAGCCAAAGCCTCCTTATGGGGGTGCGAAGGGGCCCTTTAAGACGGTTTTCTCTAGTTGAACTCCCACATCTGTGCTGATCCCTCTCACCCTTGATGCCTATAGTTAAGTGAAAGAAGCCAATCTGAAAACAGCTGGGAACATACTGTTTTACCTGTCTTGATGAAATTCATGTGTGTCTGCAAAAGGCAAACAATGGGGACAGTAAAAAGATCACTCTTTGCCAGGGGTTTCGGGAGTATGAAGATGGGATGAATAAATCAAACACAGATTTTTAGAGTGGCAAAACTATTCTGAACAATACTATATTGATGGATATGATATTATGCACTTGTCAAAACCCACAGAACTATACAACACAAAGAGTGGATTTCAATATAAACCGTAGAATGTAGTTAATGCATCAAGATTGGTTCACTAATAAATTAAGAAATTAACAAATTTAACTGTGTGTGTTTATTTCTTTATTTCTTTATTTGTTTATTTGACAGAGAGAGACACAGCAAGAGAGGGGACACAAGCAGAAGGAGTGGGAGAGGGAGAAACAGGCTTCCCGCGGAGCAGGGAGCCCAATGAGGGGCTTGATCTCAGGATTCTGGGATCATGACCTGAGCCTAAGGCAGATGCGTAACGGCTGAGCCACCCAGGTGCCCCTGTGTGTGTATGTTTAAAGACAAGCCACAGCCTGGGAGAAAGTATCTGTAAGACACATCTTTTTTTTCTTTTAAAGGTGGTTTTATTAAAGCACAGTGAGAGGAAACTAGCACCACAGTCAGTTACCACTACACATTTACAAGGAAAAGCTAAAATAGTATTTTAGCAATACTAAGTACTGGTGATGGTATGGAACTCTCATTCACTGAAAAATAAGTGAAAGAAGAACTGTGCGATACTCTTTTTTTTCCCATTAACCTGCTGGTTGGAAAGCAATATGGTACAGTCACTTTAGAAAACAGTTTGGCAGTTTCTAATACCATTAAACATATATTTTCCACCCATCTCAGCATGCCACTCCTAAGTACTTATCCAAGAGAAACAAAACCTTATGTTCTCATGAAATCATGTATGTGAATGTTTATGCCAGCTTTATTCATAATTGCTGAACAAACCTTAAACTATAAACAACACACCGTTGGTTTTAAAGAGCCAGGAGGCAGTGGTGCATGAGGGTGGACCCTTCCCCACTCCCATTACCCTCAGCCTTAGCTTTTCAGAACAACTGGAGAGTGGAAAGACCTGGAATGAGCACTATTCTGAGTCAATAGCTTGGGGGAAAGTGGTGTGCTAGGTACATAGATTAACTCTCTCGGCATATATTCTGACCTCCTTTCAAGTGATTTCCTGTTTCACAGAGATGGAGGTTCACAAGGTACACTTCCCAGAATTCCTCAGACCTAGGTTTGTGGTTTCGGTTACACTGATCAGATGCACTGCAGACAACATGCACTGAATTCAGTGGGACATGAAACAGGGCTTGAGGCTTCCACTTTGCTGGCTGGGTTTTAGCAGATGCTGACGGGTCTGGAAGCAGCAGTTATATCTTGGGTTTCCCGATTAGATGAGATTTCCCGTTCTGATGTTGGCAAGATCATCAGTTCTCTTTGAGCCCCAGTTATACGGGCTGGCTTTGAGAAACCAACCTCCAGAGTCAGCCTGACATCTGTTTCTTCAGCCCTCCTAGCAAATCTGAAAGCCATGTATTGCCCTTTAATAAATTCCTCTCTGCATCAACTAGCTAGGGTGAAAGTGTGACCTCTGTAGTTTGCATCTAACTAAGAGTTGGGTGAAACAGCCCATTCAACTAATATCCCCAGGATGAAATTATAATGCACAGCCACACAATTTTACAAATGGACAGTAATACAACTTCTTCCACCTCAAAGAAACAGCTGTCAGCAATATGCATGCTGTTAGTGGATTATTTTCCAGAAAAGGTAAAATCAGAATCTCCTAAAGCTATAAAACAAACGTGTGATTTCATTTAACGAATTAAATGAGGAACCCAGTCAAGATGCCATAAGCAGTTCAAAGGAAGTCAAAGAAATACAAGTTTATATAAAATAAATATTGAAATGAATTTACAAATAGACATGAGAATGACTTTTTCCATAAGGAGAAAGTAATCAACTGAATTTGCACTGGACAGAATTTATTTTCTTGTGTTTAGAAAATTATTATTTTGCATTGCTATCAGTGATCTACAATCTACAGATTATAATATAACTCAAAGGTAACATATCAGAATCAGATAACCTAGAAAGGTATACACTGATCCAGGGGTCAGCAAACTATTGCCCACAGACTACATTCTGGCCTTTATCTGTTTTTTGGTTTTCTTTTTCCCCATTTTTTTAAATTGTGGTAAAATACACATAATATTTACCATCTTACTCATTTTTAAGCTTACATGTCAGTGGTTTTAAGTACATTAATATTGTTGTGTAACCATCAACAGAATCCATCCCCAGAACTGTTTTCATCCTGGAAAACTGAAACCCTAAATCCACTAAATTATAATTCCCCATTCCCCCTTCCTCCTTGGCTCCTGGCAACCGCCATGCTACTTTATGTCTTTATGCTTTAATAACTGCCTATTTTTCATCCATGAAATAAACAACCTAACATAGATGAAAACTCTTTTCACCTTTTTTTTCTTTACCGAATAACTAGAAGAACTAAACGGCATTTTTTTCATAAGCCTCACAACTTGACAATCCTATAATTAATATAATTGAATAGCTTTGATACCACTTACTGCATTACAGCTTGGTTTTCATGCTTATCAGGTATTTATTTGTTTGGCTATACCCTTGGTGTAAACACCAAGGAAAAAAGATTTCTCTCTCTCTCTTTTAAGCATTATATTCCCCGTACCTAGAACAAGACCTGGTAAGTATTCGATGAATGAATGAATGATGAATGGATGAATGAATGAATGAATAAAAACTGTCATTATCACAGCCCCCAGCCCCCTACCTCATTTACATTCAACCAAACTTCTGCTGACCCATTTGTAGCAAGGAACTTGTTTCTGTACACAGACGTTTGTGTAACACTTCTCCAACATGTGTTTTCTGTAACATAGTTGCTGTAAGGATTTTATCTCAGCTTCCTTAGTTGTCAATCTCTACCCCTTTATGCCAGAGGTTGATGTTGCACATAGATATTTTATTTGGCTTACACAGGTCATAAAGGCATTTCAAGAGATTGGAAACGTTTAAAAAGCAGAATATTTTCCCTGAAAAATCCAGACTTCTGGCTCCTGTTGAACAATCTGATACTACAACACATGACCTACAATCGTTCATGACAGCCATTAGCTTTATCTGAAGAGCTACTCTACCTGTAGAATGGGCATGCACTTCTGGCCTTCTTCCCTCATTTATGTCACCTGCTTGTCCCCTGTAGGCATTTGACTTTTTGACCCCAGCTGTAAGGCATTTTTTGGCAGTTGTAGCTTTCTTTTTGTTCTGATTTGCATTTTGAGAATGCAGACAAAAGTGCAGTAACTAGATGTCAGGGTCATATGACTGCTAATTGCAGAAATGGAGTCTCTGCTGTTGCCTCCTTATTAAAACCAAAGGATTGGAGGAAGGCACGCAGCACAAAATGTGAGTAAATGTTATGTAAAATCATATCATAGCCCTCCCACCTTGGTAATACTTGAGTCTCCATTTTACCTGTGGTATTAGAATGATAATGTGATGCCAGGTGAAAGGGGAGAGGTATTTTTTTGATGTATTTATTACAGTATGGAATGACTCCTGACTAATCTTCCTTTTTATGCTTTACATTATATGATACATTCATTTTGCAACACATGTGTGTTAAAATTCTGAAACATATTTCAATTACAGACTTGCTGTATTTTTTTAAAACTCAGTTAATTCAGTAGTAGGAGTGCTGTTATATAGACCTCATCAATAATGACACAGAAGGGTCTGTTAGACTAACAGATGCTCTAACAGTATAAACAGAATGTTTTGTTTAGAGTTCTTTTTAACTTTACATATTTAATTTTAATAATATTTTAGTTGAGTTATCATCATTTATAGCACTGCAAATTTAAACATACACAGCATGAAATTTTTATAGTTATAAAATGTACAGTATTTCAGGGCACAGTTATCCCTGAATTGATTAGTTGTGGGACAGAAAATTTCCTACAGTTAGAGCACAACCTAATATTCTGGATAGATAAAAGACAAAATTAGATGTTGAATGACTTAATGATATATATATGTGTGTGTGTATATCTATCTATCTAATATATATATGTCTAATATATATATATATATTAGACAATTGTTAGAACCCAAATCATTAGGACAATAAGTTTCATTATAAAGTGGTTTTCTTTTCAAATCTTAAAATTTACCTATTATTTCAAAATGATAGTAATTTGGGGTGCCTGGGTGGCTCAGTTGGTTAAGTGTTTTCCTTCCGCTCAGGTCATGATCCTGTGGGTCCTGGGATCCAGCCCCTCCGCAGGCTCCCTTCCCAATGGGGAAGCTTGCTTCTCCTTCTCCCACTCCCCCCCTGCTTGTGCTCTCTCTCTCTGTCAAATAAATAAATAAAATCTTTTAAAAAATGATAATAATTCATCATATTTGGGTATATATTTAAAGTTTTCAAACCATTTTCATCTGGGTTACTATCTTCAATCAAAGAAAAGGTCATTCTTTCAACCTAGTTGTAACTCCAATTTGTTTTTAAGAACTAGATGTCATTCTACATGAAAAATCCACACAATTGGACACAAATTAGAACTAATAGAACATCTGCTTAGAAATTCTCAGAATCAAAAGTTGAAAACCTGTGTCTTGTGGGTTATATCTGACCCTAAACATTTTATCTTTTATTCACATAGTAGTTTAAAGTGTATATGATAAGGTTGTCAATATTTGAATTTTTTAGACATTTCTCAAAATATTGGATTTCTGCCCTCTAGAACCCTGTTTGTTTCTCAGATTCTAGAGGGGAGGGGGGTGGGGGGGTGGGTTAGCCTGGTGATGGGTATTAAAGAGGGCACGTATTGAATGGAGCACTGGGTGTTATACACAAACAATGAATCATGGATCACTATATCAAAAACTAATGATGTAATATATGGTGATTAACATAACATAATAACATTAAAAAATAAATAATAAAAAATATTGGATTTCTGGGGTGCCTGGCTGGCTCAGTCAGTTAAGCATCTGCCTTCAGCTCAGTTCATAATCCCGGGGTCCTGGGATCGAGCCCCACATCGGGCTCCCTGCTCAGCTGGGTGGTCTGCTTCTCCCTTGCCCTCTGCCCTTCCTCCCTGCGTGTGTTCTCTCTCTCTCTCTCAAATAAATAAATAAAAATTTTAAAAAAATACTGAATTTTGATCTTCTTTCAAAACAATGTGAAGATCAGCACAGGGTCTGCCTACCCTCAGAAATAATCTGCCGAAACAGGGTAGTGATTGCTTACCTGCTAGCACTCTGCAGTTAAATCCATCCTAGCAGGAACAACCTTAGTCATTAACATTGCAACACTGATTGCCCTTCTAGTGTTGGCTTTCGGGAGTTTCTGATTTGTTGCACATACTAATCATCTGGTGCAACTTTTTTTTTTTTTTAAAGATTTTATTTATTTATTTGAGACAGAGAGAATGAGAAAGAGAGCACATGAGAGGGGGGAGTGTCAGAGGCAGAAGCAGGCTCCCTGCCGAGCAGGGAGCCCGATGCGGGACTCGATCCAGGGACTCCAGGATCATGACCTGAGCCGAAGGCAGTCGCTTAACCAACTGAGCCACCCAGGCGCCCTGGTGCAACTTTTAAAAGTATTGATTCCCTTTACCCATCATGACCCATTAAATCATAATCTTTGAGGAAGTGGCCAGGGGATGTTTTTTGTAAGCTCTCTGGTGATTCTACTGCATACGCATCCAGGTTTGGGAACCACATTTCTAGTTTCTGCATATCCTCTAATTCACTGGTATTCAAAGCATGGTCATTCACTTTATCTGCATCTCCTAGGAGATTGTTAAAAGTGCAAATGTCACAGCCAATTCCAGATCTACAAAATCAAACTGTCCAGAGTAGAACCCAGGAAATGTAGTCTAACATACATTCCAAGAAAACCCTTCTTCAATTCACTACAACCAATGCATAGCTAAAGCAGAACTGCAAGTGAGAAAAGCTCATCTCTAATCTGTCCTCTGCTATTCAGCATCTTTCCCCAAACCTACACAAAGGTCTAGTATCATTTCCTGATCCCTGATGCTTTAGTGTCTTTCAGTGTAATGCCCCCACTTAAGTTTGTCTTCTATTCTAGTTCAATAAGCTTCAAATTTACCTTTATCTCTATGATCTTATTCAAGTGAAGATTCATTTCCTCCAGAGTGTTTGTAAAAGGAAAACAATCTGATATTAATTTTATGATTATGATGACTACTTTGATTATCCTTATGGAGAATTGAAATTTTCAAAGAGGGGTTGTTAATATAAAGAAATCCCAAATTTCAGGATTTTCAATTATTGTAGAGAAGATGTCGGGGCGGGGGGCGGGTAAGCAGCACATATAACTAATTTTCCATTAAAGCCTATTATCTAGTAACTGACCTGACTTTATATTATAAATTTGGGTTTACATATTAATGAAATTCCCTAGATATCAGAGCATCATTATCCTGATTCTATATGATTTGGGACCATATTTTCTAGATTTGTGTCATATTCTCTGAGCCTCATTTTATATATCCATAAACTAAAAAGACTGCAAAAATTATGTTTTTCGCTTGTTTGTTTGTTTTTTAAGGAGCTCTTTCTCAAAGCAAAATCTTATGAAAACCCATTATACAAAATAGCTAAAACAGAAATTAATACATTTGATATGAGGGACACACAGCATAGTTGTTCACAGGTTCTCCCTCCTTCTGAGTTCAAACAAAAAGACAAAAGAAAAGAAAAGAAAAGAAAGAAAAGAAAGGAAGGAAAGGAAAGGAAAGGAAAGGAAAAGAAAAAAGAAAAAAGGAGGGAGGCAGGGAGGGAGGAAGGAGAAAGGAAAGGAAAGGAAAGGAAGAAAGAAAGAAGAAAAAGAAAGAAAAAGAAAGACAAAAGAAAGAAAAAGAAAGAAAGAAAGAAAGAAAGAAAGAAAGAAAGAAAGAAAGAAAGAAAGAAAGAAAGAAAGAAAGAAA